>NC_060907.1:9220991-9520991 GCF_014805685.1 Silurus meridionalis
ATGTGTTTTCTCAGGGAACTGGGATGAGTGTACGACTTGTCGCACAGTTTGCACAAGTACGGCTTGTCGGATGTGTGCACGTGCATGTGCTTTTTCCTGTCGCTGCTGTTGGCGAACCGCCTGTCACAGCCCTCAAACTCGCACTGGAACGGCTTCTCTCCTGCAAAAATCACAATCATAAATATTTAGAAAAAAAAAAATACAAGGAATAACACGTGCATAGGACAGTCATGAATTCCTCCCCAAATCCCCGCACCCCTGCACCCTGAGCCACATTTTATTGCCAGCACCCTGTAAAAAACCTGCAATTCACACCTACGTCCTATGTTTAGACGTGCTATACCCCACACACGCATCCAAACGCAACAATGCCATCACGTAACCAGGGAAATGGAGTATTAACACGTCGTCTGGCGCTTATTGACGACCGGAAAAAACGCGCGCGTCGCTCAAAAACGTGTGAAGTGACTCTCATTAAATGTGTGTGTACACAAAATGGAAACGATTCGAGTTGCAAACCCTAGATCCTGAACAGGAAATTATTTGATGGCTAAAGGAAGCATGTATTCCAGGCAGTAAACAAATCTTGTGCAGTTGCAAACTTAATAAACAAATCACTATGCATGAAGCTCAATTAAGAATAATCATGTCTCCGTTCTATGTCAAATGTAAGGTGTTTACCTGTATGCGTTCTCTTGTGTATTTTCAGGTTCTCGGAACGCGCAAACACTTTCCCGCAACCCGGGAACGGACACGCAAACGGCTTCTCTCCGGTGTGCACGCGAATGTGGTTGACGAGTTTGTATTTGGCCTTGAAGGCCTTTCCCTCTCGAGGGCATTCCTCCCAAAAGCACACGTGGTTGCAATGTTCGGGTCCGCCGACGTGCTCCGCGGAGACGTGCGCCACCAGCTCGTGCATGGTGCCGAAGGTCCTGCCGCAGCGGCGCTTCTCGCGGTCCGGTTCGAGCCACTTGCACACGAGCTCCTGCTTGACGCACTGCTGGCGCACGTAGCGGAAAAATGCCGCCGGGTGATGGTGGTGATGCGCAGCAGCTACGTTCAAGCCGTACTGGCCGTACGGGTCGGGCCGCGCGTTGGACACCTGGTGATGGTGATGGTGGTGGTACTGGTCCGGTCGTGCGAACAGCGCGTTGTTGGTTGAGCCGTGCTGCTCGTGGAAACCCGGGAAGAGGAGATGACCTTGCGGGTCCGCGTGGGAGGGATGAAGCGCTCCAGTCGCCGGGCTGAAGAGACCGCGCTCCGGGTCTGCAAAGCCGCGTCCCCGCAATAAAAAGTCTCGGGGAGAGCCGAACGCGGAGCCTCCGTATGAGGCGCCCAGAGCGGCATATCCCGAAGTCTGGGGGGCGAAGGCAGCACCCTGACCCGGAGACAGCTCTCCGTGGCTCAGCTTGAAGGCGCCCACATGCGCCGCTTCTGCAAAATTACCGTCCCTATCGTTCGACTCAGCAGCGGGGTGATGGCGGCCGAATGGACCCAGGTGACCCGCGTCAAGTAACATCACTGCCAACTTCTCGCTTTCTCAGCAATCCGATGCGTAAAAAAGAGCGGATGAACAGTTTAACAAGAAGCCTGCATGACGCACAGCTTCTTTATTCTAAAGTTTAATATAAAATCCTAACTAACACAAGTCCTCTGGGTAGAGGGTTTAAAGTCACGCACAACCTCAAAAAAGAGAGCAAAAAGAGTCTGAACACTCCAAATCTGTCCGCAGAAATGTGCGACTTTTCGGGTTTGGGCTGTTTATCTCTCTCCTCACTCCCCCCACGCCCCCTTTACTACAAGATCCCCGCTGTGCTCCGATTGGCTGCTGGAAATCCTTAATCCGTTACTCTCGTCCAATCAGACGCCGAGTCACCATGACTAATCTCTGCTCACTGTTGCTCCCTGCCCCAGTAAAAAAGATGCGATTTTACGTGCAGTTCGGTGGCGTTTACAAACCAATAGCCAGCATTTGAGTTTTGCACCAGATCAATGAAAAGACAAAAATTCTATATATATGTGTGTGTGTGTGTGTGTGTGTGTGTGTGTGTGTGTGTGTGTTTGTGTGTGTGTTAGAGCTGTGCGTTTGGATCGACTTTTATTTAGGACATGTGGAAAAGGGTGACACAGGTGTCTATGTGCAAGGAATAAAAATAAAAATAATAAGTTTGTTGCTATGTTAGGAAACAACCAGCCTTCATTTTATTTAACAATCCAAAACATACCTTAGAAACAATTATACGATAGATAGATAGATAGATAGATAGATAGATAGATAGATAGATAGATAGATAGATAGATAGATAGATAGATAGATAGATAGATAGATAGATAGATAGATAGATAGATTGGGCACTTGAGCAGAAAGCTAAGGCGCAGCTGGAGTCCCGCGCGCGCACTGCTGATGTTGACCTTGAGGACTGACTGCCCGAGTTCGTGGTTGGATTGGATTCGGTGTTGAACCTGGACACCAGTACACGTGTTAACACGTTTTTATTTTTGCGTAATAGCTTCCAGGTCTTAAAAAAAACGCGTTAAATGTCTAGAGGACAGTGTGCTGCAAAAAGAAACAAGCACCCTGTTTAATGTAGACTAATTAAGAAATAGACAGACAGACAGACAGACAGACAGACAGACAGACAGACAGATAGATAGATAGATAGATAGATAGATAGATAGATAGATAGATAGATAGATAGATAGATAGATAGATAGATGTTATCCATTGTCACCTCTTATTTATCATATTAGCACAGTTTTCTCATTTTGCCAGCTTTGTTTTGATTTTAAGATCATTTTGAAGATTAACCCTGTAGTCCCATATTTATTAACCAAGTAAATAAATTGACCAGTCCCACCAGGTTGTGAACATTGAGGCACTTTAGTAAAAGCAAATTAGCCAAAATGAACTCCGTTTTAGCTTCATCACAAAGCGATTTTAAGTGATACAAATGCCAAGTTTTAATTAATCACAAAACAGATTTAAGATGTATATATATATATATATATATATATATATATATATATATATATATATATATATATATATATATATATATATATTATATAATTATTATTATTTTTTCATTAAGTAAAAGAAACAAAACCAAATAGAATATTTGCTAATAGGGTGTAATAATAATAATAATAATACATATATACTAATTTAGCATATATATGCTATAGGTTATATTTTTTAGGGTTTAATCAACCAAATGCTGAATGATAAGTTTAAATGAAATTAAACTAAATTAAAATGCAAAAGAGAGATGATCATTAGAAGTAAGAAATGTAATGTAATGACCTAATAGATTCGTTTTTTGATGTAAATTTGGCAGGTGTAATATTGCCCCTATAGATTAGATAATTAGGAGGATATATGTCTATAAGCACTATTTTGGACAAACAGTTCTCACACACACACACACACACACACACTTCCTCTCTCCAGCAGTGTGTTGGACACGGGCTGTCCTCGCTCTGTCCTGAGGAAGGCATCAGTAAATACATGCGCAGGCGTCGGCGCTTTGAAGTGGATCGGCGGTATTATGCGGACGGATGCCACCCGGTTGCCCCGGTGACGGGGTGATTCGGTGATTCATTTGATTTTTTTGCCCTCTCTACAATAAAGTTGGCCCGAACCAGTGAGCAGAGATTTTTTTTCTCTTTAAAAGGCTGTAATGCTCAGACTCTCAGACGCCACATGCAATGAAAAAAAAAATCTATTCCAGTTTGTGAAAAGGAACCAATGTGTCTCGTTTTCTCACCTTTTAACGACCCGGGACATTTTTTACATTCTTCAGGACAAACACTATTAAGTCCTATAAATCAGGTCATGTATAAATAACTTCAATAGTCTAACTGTAGCCTGGAGGCAAATATAAACAAAACTACTAAACAAACAAACAAACAGACAAACAAACAAATAGATAAAAAAACGAAAAAGACAGACAGATAAATAGATAGATAGATAGATAGATAGATAGATAGATAGATAGATAGATAGATAGATAGATAGATAGATAGATAGATAGATAGATAGATAGATAAGCGGTATATAAGTAAATAAATAAATTATAGATAAATACAAAATTAAACTAAACAAATATTAAAATAAATAAATACATACATACATACATAAATGAATGAATGAATGAATGAATGAATAAATAAATAAATAAATAAATAAATAAATAGTCTATAGAAGCCTCAATAGAAGTCGGAATCTGATCATGTACACCAGGAGAAAAACTTTTACTTGTTTATTTTATTTTTATTTCTATTTGATGGTATTTTATTTATACAAATTACTATTTCTCCCAATGCCAATTTCTCGCACTTGTGTCAGTCACAGTTTTTTTCTATATGCATCGATAAATCAATAAAGATCGCTCGCCCTGATTCTGCATTATAATGCATTGAGTTACATTTTTATTATAAATGTAATAATACAATTAGTAATGAAATGATAAAATGTGTATAAGGTGTCTAGCAATATGATATGCACCTTATTGTACTCCGGCCCGTGGAGAATGTTTTATTAAGAACGTGAACGAAATGTGCGTGTTTATTTCTTATTTCCAAGATTTCCATTTGTTTACGTGGTAGTGGAAAAACTGAACAGATTTGTATTTTCCACAGAAAATGTACACATTTCCAGGTCATTCCACGATTTACTCGTTCTCCATAACTGAATATTTAGTTTTAATTTCTTCCAATTCAATTCAATTTGTTAAATAAAATTGTAAGAAATTAGAAAGAATTATCAAGAAATATGTCGTAAATATATGTATATATATTTTACACACACACACACACACACACACACACACACACACACACACACACATGCACAACCACACACTCTATATATTATATAATAATAATAATAATATATATACATTTGTACAATTATTATAATTATTATATATAATATAAGCTGCTATATAGCAACTTTTTGTAAAAAATGTAGCCTGTAATAATATTTAGCACTACAGGCTATTGATGCAAGTGTGTGTGTGTGTGTGTGTGTGTGTGTGTGTGTGTGTGTGTGTGTGTGTGTGTAGGGGTGGGGTGTATGCGTAAAAAGAATTGTTATTTGAGTTATGCATGACAGCATCTGTGTCCCTTCTTCCTATTTTTTTGTGTGGAAGTTTCTCTCTCAGGCTTTTCCTTTTCCTATAGAAGCTCCAGTTTTAATCAACTTCCATCATCTAGAAACTCACAAATGTTATTCCTCTCACCCTCCCTCTCTCTCTTTCTCTCCCTCTCTCCCTCTCTATCTCTCTCTCTCTCTCTCTCTCTCCCCTCTTGCAGACTCCTTTCATGTGACAGAAGATGAAAAAGGAAGAAGTAAGAAGGAAGCTCATACAGAGCGAAGGAGAAAAATAACTACAACCTTTTCCCATCACTGCATGTGTTCAACAACGTCACTGTCTCATCTCTCACTCCACTTCAACAGCTCAGCCTGACTGTGAGTGCTTTCAAATGGGAAATATTCATCTGTGAAAATGCAGTGAGATGTTTTAAATTATAGATATTTTTAAACTAAGTTTTCAGCACAATCTTTTTCTACAGCATAAATCAATAATGTGTCATTACCATAGAGAAGACTTTAAACACGTTTCTCTGTCGTGAGAAAACAGAAAAAATCCTGTCTACTCAAAATTCAGTTCTAATCAAAGTCAAGGCAAATGCTAAATTATGTGAAATGAATGTCAGTATTGCTCCAGCTGTTGTATGTGATACCAATTTGTGATTTTAAATCCCACAAAAGCAGGAATCAGTTTTATTTGAATCCCTTTACTCAATTAATAGTCAAAGTAGTCATACATTTGAACTCAAATTGAGTCCAAAAACGGCCCTTAGACTTCAATCAACAAATAAATTAGTAAAAAGTCAATTTTCTTTCTTTTTTTCAGTACAGGAAAATGAATTGTCTGCACATGTGGAGAATGGAGATTAGCTGAAAATGCAGCAGTATTCCTGAGATCAACACCGACACTTCCTCTCTCCTTCTCTTGCATTCAGTAGGTTTGAAGCTGACATACTCATACTCAAGATTTTGGTTTCCATAAAACTTGAAGTGATTTAGATAAAGAGCTGGATTAGCATAATGTCTGCACCAACAGGCAGGAATAAAAACGAAGCGGGGGGATCATGATGGACTCCATTCAGAACAGCAGCAGGAGTTTGAACCTTCATCACATACTCACTCTCCTCCACAGTGAGAGAGGGATAGGGAGAGTTTGAGAGAGTGGGAGAAAACAAAAGAGAAAGCACATTTCACCCAAAGTCACTGTGTTGTTTTACAGTCTTCAAAACCAAACCATCACAGTCATCTTTACTTTAATTATATCAGCTGATGGGGTCAGACATGGGGTTTCTGTAGAGATGTAGAGGTCATTTCTCCACAGGGTGGTGAAACGGGGCAGAGTGAGAAAACCAGGGGGCCATGGCAGGAATGCAGCCAGCTTCAGAGTAATTACTTCAGTTTAGCCTTAAAGCGAGAAACACAACTGATGTGAAGTTAATGACAGTTAGCATGGGGGGCTCCTGTCAGCACCGGTCCCTTGAAGGGTTTTGAGGGGACAAGAAAGTATAAGAACGAGTAACAGTTTACTTTTAAGAAAGAACAGAATGTAATACAGTTCTTGTGGAATCGGGATTAAATTAATTTTCCAAATCATTAAAGGAAAACTCCAGTCCAATGTTCAATCTACATTCACTACATGTACAGCATACATATAATTACCATAAACAGAATTTCAACATGTTTTTCGTGTACTTCTTACAAAACTCACTTACAGTGGAAGTCTAGGGTGGTTACACTATATATATATATATATATATATATATATATATATATATATATATATATATATATATATATATATATAATATTATTATATTAAATTATATTATATATCTCCAGTAATTTATTTCTAAGACATTTATAATATATTGGAAACAGTTACATTATATTATATTATATTATATTATATTATATTATATTATATTATATTATATTATATATATACTGAATATACACAATATATCCAAGTTTTCCAAATAAAAAATTCCAGTTTTAATACAAATGTTTTGATGTGACAAAATTTTGAACAGGTCAGATTAATCATACTGACAGGATTCAGTATCCATTATAAATGTGATGAAAATGTGGTGTACAGTATTTAACATGTGCTCATATACAGTAGATAGAGATTAGTGTTAAAAAGCTTCTATTTGACACAAAACATGTAAAAAAACAAAAAAAAACAAAAAAAAAACAAACAAAAAAAGAAAAAAACAAAAAACTGTTTACGAGAGCCAGGATGAGTCAAACCCCTTTCAGAATCCTCAAGAGAGCACTCAGGCGTAATGCTTCTCAGGCTTTGTGCTCTTGTAGTCAGAGAGAAAAGTTAATCTGAAGACGTGTCCTAATCCAGTTATCAGCAGTGAGATGTGAATTGGTACATTTTTTCTTTGTCTGAAATTTGTATACAAAAAGTTATTTGAAAATTTGGAAGAAAAGGAAAATTTTATTAGATTAGAATTTGACTTATTTGGTCAGATTTTAAAATGTATAAAATGTGTACGTATATATTTATATACAGTATATTATTAGATTTTTGTTTATATATCAAACATAAAGCTAATTATACACTGTATATAAAAATATGAATATTTTATAAATAGATTTTCTTTGTTTATTTATGATGGAGTTTGCGAATATAAAAATCTAATCAAATCAATTCAGAGAGCTCATATTTCTGAGTAGACATGGTGAGAGCTCTGCGCATTCCTGGCATACCCATGAGTTTCATCAGGAGCCACCTGGGATGCTTTTGTACAATGCTGAAGAAATTCACACATGCTGAGCGCATGGCTGCTTTTCAAGTAAGTTCTGAAAAAATTCATATTTTTGATAAATTATTATGCTTGTTTTTTTCTAACTGGTACTATATGTTTATTCACGTCAACCTTATATCAACCTCCCCATGCTAGAAAACATGACAGGGCTTATAGACAGCTTTACAGTATGGACTTTATTTATTAATAGTGCCATCAGGACATTTAAGTAAGAAACTGAGCCTGTTCGTAAAAGAGGGACAAAGGATCATCACACTATTTTCTCCTTTACACTGTTACATAGGCTTGATAAATAGAGGTCCAGGATTATATTCCTGCACAACTTGTTGCTATTTAACCCTGATCAGATCAGCAAACACCCCCAGCCAACTCATCCTGACTGCTACACCCACAAACATCCACCTTTTCCCAGGCATTCCGCTTCCCTCATCGCCGTCTTGTTCAAAATGTGTTTGAAAAGGTCGAAGGTCATGGAACAATGCCTACAGAGGCAGGATTTACCAAGATGGACGACACACGGCCCGGGGCGCTTTGTGGCCATGGAGGCTCTCATCCGCCAGGCATCTTTAGCTAACAGGTGATGGAGGAGAAGAACAAAAGAGTTTCACAGTTTTCAGAGCACCATTATCCACACATAACGCCTGTGTTAACAATCAATAATGCACGCTTAGCCAAGCTGCTCACTAAAACATCACACTCATAGGAGCAACTATTCAAACATACACAAGACAAGACAAGATGTTTTTATGCATAATTATTGTCATACAATAGTAATAATAATTATAATAATAATAATATTAGTAATAATAATAATAATAATAATAATAATAATAATAATAATAATAATAATAATAATAATAATAATAATACACAGTAATAGGATGTAATCCAGTGTAATCCAATAAGGAAACAAAGTTATTAAACAATGCCAGTGTAGAACTAAGAAAAGCTTCAGTTCCTATGTGACTTACTGTATAGTGTTTAAATAATAATACGTAAAACCCATACGTCCCAAACAGAGCAAATCATTAAGATGTAATAGAAAACTAAGACACTTCTCTAAACCTTGTTTTTAATAAGCAACTTTTATTTAGAGCACGTCAAAAACTGCAGCCCAACTTTATGTTTTTTGTTTGATTGTTATTTGTTTATTGGAAGTTTATTATTACCCAAGATGATACAAATTTAATTATAAATCTGCTATGTATATTCCATTTTAATGGTTATTTAAGTAAATAAATAATACACTTGATGTCACCCAAATGAGGATGGGTTTCCGTTTTGAGTCTGGTTCCTCTCAAGGTTTCTTCCTCGTAACATCTGAGGGAGTTTTTCCTTTCCACAGTCACCACGGCTGCTCATCAGGATAAATACACATTGTTCACCTTCACTGTTAAATTCTGTAAAACTGCTTTGAGACAATGTCTGTTGTGAAAAGCGCTATAGAAATAAACTTGACTTGACTTAAAGGTACATTGACATACACTGTCAATGAAAAGTATTGGAACAATAATGTTAATAATAATGTGTAAATTAAAAAAAAAAATAGATTCAAGTGAATTATTCTGGAATTTAATTAATTAATTTAAAAGTTGGCAAACTAATAAACAGAAGGTATCTCAAATCATTATTGTTTCTGAATAACATTTTGCTCAAAGACAACAGTGGTAGCTTGGTGGTGCAGAACTCAGAACCTTCAGATCCAAGTCCAATGCTTTAACCACTGAGCAGGCACATCCTCATCTTCTAACAGCTAATGTAATTGCATCTGAAAACCAATTGGAGCATTAGTTCAGGGTGTGTAAAAAGTATTAAGGATGAACAATTAGCATCAGTGGAATAATAATGTAACCTGTAACACTTGTTACCCACAGGATAATCATTAAAGCGTACTGTCTGATAATTAGTCCAATTCGGATCTTTAAAACACTTCGAGTGCATGTATACAAATAACAAATAAGAACATCCGACATTCGTTTAGAATACTGCAAAAACTCTAATCATTTCTAAGTCTAAGAAATATACATATATATTACATATACATATACATATACATATACATATACAGTCTAAGAAAACTTAACTCAAACTCACTAACACATTGTATTTAAATAAAAAGGAACCTATACTACATGAGGAATGTTTGAGAAGCTCCATTTGATTGTCAAAATTTATGACAAATTTATGGTAAATATCAGGCCATTAAATATTCTCAAATTTTGCTTTATATAAAATAATTACTGTGTAAACAGTCAGGTGAGATATTAACCAGTGTAGCATTAGATTCCTGTTCAGGGCAGACAGTAGTGGAACCTGATGTGGTTTTCTGAAGCTGTTCGATCTGACACAAAGTTTCATGTTTGTAAAGAGTGATTATATGATTGTCATTTGTGTTCAGAACAATCTCCTCTGACCTTTCATCCACACAGTGTTTCCACATGTTGAACTGCATGTTCATTGGATGTTTTTTGTTTCCTGCACCATTCTGTGCAAACGTAGAGAAATCGCAGGAGATCAGCAGTTTCTAAAAAAAAACCAAATCGGCCCATTTGGCATTAAAAAGCATTCTATTGTAAAGGTCACAGAGCTCACAGCGCTTTTCTTCCTCAGTCTGGTACCTAATGTGTATATTACCTGAGGCTTTTGACTGTATCTTATGTGTTTACATGCATCACACTGCTGTAACATGATTGGCTGGTTGTATAACTGCATGAACCAGCAGGGATGCAGGTGTTCCTATTAAAGTGCATATGCCGCATAGATAAAGACAGCACGGGTGAGCACAGTAGTATCACATAAACACACTTTTAGCTCGAGCTGTTTTTGATGTTTCACTATAACGAGTGTTAGAAACAAGGATGTGTCTGTGTGGGTGTTTACTGCTCATATTGTTAAAGATCAAAGCCGCGTCACAAGAGGAAGTCCATAATCATGCTTTCATTGTTTCACTGTTTGCTTTAAGGCATGTTTGTGTATAAATAGTATTTTAAAGTGTCGGTTTGGCAAAACGAGGTACAGCATCAAAGATAAATAGACAAAGGGGGAATGATACAATTCATAAGGTCACAGAAGACAACAAAAAAGCAATTACAAATGATGAATTATTCAGATAAGATACAAAAAGCTTTGATGGGGAAGTTGGGTTAGGAGTAAAATTAGGAATATTGGAAATGTTAAGATGTAGGAATGTGAAGTGGGGAATTGGGAAATGCTAAAAAAACGTTTAAATAAATATTGTGATTTTACATGTGTGCTAAACATGCATAGCTTTATGACCGAAACATTGTCATCGGAGTGGCATTCAAACCTACACTGGCTCTCAAATGTTATTGAGCTCATGTTTCTTACACTTCATTATTTCAAATTAAACAAATGTTTAATCAAATCCTCAAATATTCGCCCTTAATGAACCTGTTCAGTGTCATCTCACAAACTGTAATAACACTAGTGTACTTGCTTAAAAAATATGAACAGAAAGACTTATTATTTGTCTTAGTTGATATAAAACAGTGTATATTGTATTCTGTGTGCATCGAAGTTCATAAATTAAGTAATCCAGATCAACATTTACCAGTTATATCTAGATTTTTTTCACAGTAAATTACAAACATTCTACAAAGTTTGCATCATTAATAAAAACGTTTTCCAGTTTACTCATTTAGAATTGAATATTCTTCATTCTATCCATTTGTACAAGAAATGTTTCATTGGCAATCAATGTCCATGGATGTTGACTATGTTAATGGTTGTTAATTATAATCAAAGAGTAATATAATTATCATCATGAAAAATACATGAGGTTTATAATTCCATAATTCTTATTAAAGGGAGCAAAAAGCCCTCCATCAACATTAGAACAAAATGTAATAAACTTAGCAACCCTTTTTTTCCATTAGTCAGACTGCACCGTGATTTGATGTTTTTGACACGCTTTAAATCCAGAAACGCCCAGTTAAGTGTGCGCGTGTGTGCGTGTGTGTGCGTGTGTGTGTGTGTGTGTGTGTGTGTCATCCAGCTTCTAAGAGGGTTTAAATGAAGTCCTCCGTGGCCTCTTGTTCCTTTGTTGCTTTTGTGCAGAGAGAAGAAGCCGTGGCCTCCTCAATGGAGCTTAAATCCCATCAGCCACGCTTCCCACTAGGCCACTGAGTCAATCAGAGCCCACTCACTCAAATTCACTCTGTAATTAAACGGATAGTTTTAGCAAGTACGCCAGCCTAACGATAAATGATGGTAAAGAATGAAGGCAAACCGGGAATCCCGCTGATTTTTTTACTGCTGGTATTTTGTGAATTTAGGATCATGGAGGAAATGTCAGGAATTTTCCTCCACATGCCCTAATGTGACTAATGTGACTTATAACACAACACAACATATTAATTTATTTATTAAAGTTAAATGATAAGTTGTAACTTCATTACAATTAATATTCAGTTTTCCTCACCAGGCTATCTGAGGTTTTTTTTACCCACTATTATTATTATTATTATTATTATTATTATTATTATTATTATTATTATTATTATACAAATAATAATAGTCACAACCAGACTCAGTCATTCTAATTAAATTTTCCTAATAAATGTACTTCATTAACAAATTTTGTACAGTACATTCCTAGAATAGCTATTTTATTTTTACGTATGTAGGACACTTTTTAAATGTCTCACCAAGGAGTTCTTAATGAATATTAAAGTGAAGAACCTCATTTCGCTGCTGTTGTTGACAAAAAACACAAATACTGTAAGATCCAATTATTATAAAACTTTACGGACTTGATCCTCCCATGAAAATAGTAATTGATCCTGGCAGTACATTTAAAGAGCAGCCATGCAACTACAGGTTTAAAAAAAAAATGAATTTGTATCAATAATTAATATAATCATTTATCTGAATGTCATCATTTAATTTCAATTTAGAATACTTTATTGATCCCACAGGGAAATTGTTATTTCTTCCAATAGGAAGCTGGAATGTCAGGAAGCTGGGCTCGGAGCACAGGGTCA
Source organism: Silurus meridionalis (assembly GCF_014805685.1). Taxonomy (NCBI): domain Eukaryota; kingdom Metazoa; phylum Chordata; class Actinopteri; order Siluriformes; family Siluridae; genus Silurus; species Silurus meridionalis. Next base: position 9,233,867 of record NC_060907.1, read on the forward strand.
GCCATGATACACCACCACCCTTGGAGCACAGAGGGTTAAGGGCTTCGCTCAACAGCCCAAAGAGTAGCAGCTTGGCAAAACCACTTCATCTGGTAGACTTCATCTAATGACTTTAATTAGCTATATATCATATGCATAACCCTTTAGTAAAAAACAATGGCTTTTTTTTTTTTTTTTTATAATTTTATTTCAATGTCCAGAATCAACACAAGCACAAGATAGACATGTAAAAAAATACATCTCTATGAGAAAAATTAAGTATCAGTATGACAGTAATATATTGCACATTAATAATACAGGCTGTTCTTGTACCAGCAGGTGTGTACAGTACATGTTTCCATGTTTTGGTTCCTACATGGCCATATTATAATGCAGAACATGGTGGTGGTGGTGGTGATTGATCTTAGATCAGCATGTTCATTTAAATCAGGAGGATCATTTAAATGTGAAGCCTGTTATGTCCAATGAGTAATCAAAAACAACTTATCCCTAGAGAAGCAGCCCCAACTTCTCCACACCCTTCTCAAAGTGGGATCATTAGGCCGGATTATGGCGCGTCAGTCCTCAGAACAGGATTAAACCAGATTAATTAACTTCAGGAGTCTTAGTCTGGTCTAATCCCTTTTAAAGGCAACTTTTAATAACCACAGCTTGCTAGTTACAAGTACTGCTCCTTGTTTCAAGTGTTTTTAAATGTTGCAATACAAACAAAACACCAGATTGACCTAAAAAATGTAAACACTATTTTTGTTTTTTATTAGAAGTCTTTCTTTCTAGCAGCAGTTGACATGCTGACCCGTCCCTAACAGATGTGGCGTGTCAGTCCCAATCAACCTTAACCAACACCGTCCTCTTCATCAGTATATAACCGTTACCCAGCCTTCCCTATTGACACAGAAAGAAAGAACGACGGAAAGGAAGAAAGGAAAAAGAAAGAAAGCACCATTCTGAGGGAGGGGCAAACACGTGTTTGGGAGGGGCCCATCGTCCATGAGGGGTCACTTTTTTTTCCAAGTGGCTTTGCTTTCTTTATTGACTTCGCGCAAGCCAAATAAGCAGATTGGCCGATCCGTTATGGACATGGGGGCATTGTGGGACAGGATGGACTCGGACATAGAGCCGCCACCATTCCCTGCCCCCACTGAGAGTCAGAGAAAGGGGACAAAGAGTCCCCCGCTGGGGTAAATCTGACAGAACTGCCCCTAGAGACACAGGAGCACAACTGCCCTCTTTGCCCAGGTGAAAGGATGGGGGTTAAAGAAGAGAGGTGAGAGTAAGTGAGAGAGAGAGAGAGAGAGAGAGAGAGAGAGAGAGAGAGAGAGAGAGAGAGAAAGAACCAGGTCATATCAAAACTCAGATAAAGTGATGGATGTTTTGGGGAAACATGCTGGGAGCAAACGCTCCAGTAGCCTGTGAGACCGGAAGAAAATGAATGAGCAGTTGCTGTGGATGTGAGGAGGAAAAAAGAATGAGGGAGTAAGAGGGATGATAGTCTTGTTCTTCATGCCACATAATAACATTCCAAACTCAGACGAGGAGAAATGAACAATTGCTGTTTATCTACTATTAATTTAAGAGACTACAGTATATTAACTAAGGATCATGCATTTTGTTCTCTTTATATGTTGTGATGTGTGATGCATTTAATGAGTCATGAATAACCATTATACACACACACACACACAAACACACACACACACTCACACATACACATACACATACACACACACGATTCATGATTGAGTGAAGTAATTAATGAAGTTTGTGGGGGTTGAGTAAGTGCTTGTAAGTAAAAATGCTACTCTGGGATAAAAGCGCCTGGCAGAGAGAAACAGGAAAGAAATAAAGACGTGACAGAAATGAAAAGTGAAACCAAATAGCCTTTTTATTTTTGCTGCATCTTTGCTTTTCCATGTCCCAAAGATTCTAAGTATGTGTATTTAGTTTCTCAAGGTTCACACCAATGGTGTTTCTCCACCAGACACTGTGGTCTGACATGGTGAGGCTACTAATCTTTGGGGGGACACAAACACAGGCACTACTTTTTAAAAGAAAATTGTATGGGACTGTTGGGTGTAAAATATATGGACAGTGACCAGTGCAAACCCATTTTTTGGGGTTTGTTCTTCCCTAAAACAGATTCAGTTTTATCTGATATACATTAATGTTAAATCAAATCTCCGAACAAAGTGTTTAATGTACAATCGAGGTCGGGTTCTAGTGAAGGCTCTGGGTTATTGATTGAAAGTTCAGTGATCAAGCCCCAGTATCGCCAAGCTGCCAATCTTGGGGCCCATGAGCAAGACCCCTAACCCTCTGTGCTATAGGGGTGCTTCCTAACATCGCTGGGATGTGCGAAGAAAGAATTTCATTGTGCTGCAAAGTACACGTGACATTCTTTGATTCTTTTGCACTTTCTCAAATTCAAATTCAAATTTTATTTGTCACATACACGTTTACACTATGACATGTAGTGAAATGTAGTTTAATGCTTTTTTGACTTGTCCAACTAAAAAAAATTAAAGAGTAAAGTAACATAAAAAAAATATAAAAATCTTAAGAATAAAATCTTTCTTGTCTCTTGTTCTTTCATTCTTTTGTACTTTTTTGTTCTTTCTTTCTTTCTTTCTTTCTTTCTTTCTTTCTTTCTTTCTTTCTTTCTTTCTTTCTTTCTTTCTTCCTTTCTTTCTTTCTTTCTCCCCATCAGCTCATCATTAATTAGAGGCAAAAGATTTATTAGTTTTGTCCTGGTCACCAGAATATTTAAATCCCAAAACTACTGCGCTACTCGCTGTTCAATAAGCCTCTTGAGGAGCCACTTGAGTAAGACTGTAAATGCTCAACTGATGAGTAAAGTGCTTAAGCAGAATTTAAGCTACGTGTGTAGGAAAGTGGTCTGTTGAACTAAAGCTTTTGCTCAAGTGGTCCTCGAGGGTCTGACCGTCCAGTGGCAGCTTGATGGTAAGGGTTCATCGCTTGTCAGTGGAAATCCCCAGAAAGGTTGAAAAGGTTCCTTGAAAAAATGCAAGGGCAAAACCATGAACTTTTAAGCTACCTGACATGCTTAGATTGGATTCTGTCCAAGGTATAATGGTCTTGCTCAAATTGCTCAGGATTCCTTGGAGAGTTTAAATTAGTGGTTATAATAAAATTAGTGGAATTTTCTGCTGACTAACACAGAACTGTCACCATGGAGCAGGAGTCTTACATGCTTGGGTTGGATTCTGTATCACTTGTTAGCCGCCTCGGATGAATGCATCCCTCAAATAAATAAATCCTGAACAAAGTCCATGCGAACCAGAGCCCCTGACCTGACTGGCCTTGTTTGCTGGTGCTTCCGCTCAGGTCCTCTTCCATTGAGCCACACTTAAAGGAAATCGCTCACTCATTTGATCCAATGAATAGTTTCTTACTCATTCAAGTGTGTGGGTATACGAATCTCAGGCCAAACATCCCGCTAATAGGGAGGATTACGACACACACACACACACACACACACACACACACTGCAAAAAAATCCTTTCAAACAAAGGTTAGCTGATGTTATTCTCTCAGCTGATCTGAAATCAGCTACTTAAGAGTGCCAGATCAGAGTAACAAAAAAAAAAAAAGAAAAAGAAAGAAACGGCTCCAGATGCTCATTTGTAGTGAATAGGAGTGTGTGGGGGTGTTAATGCTTCCCTCCTTCTTCATTTCCCAGCAGCAGCTGACTCACACACAATAGGATGAGTCTATAGAGCGGCGGGATGACGGAGATGAAGAAAGCAATAGATACAATCCTCAAACACCGTGACATGAAACCGAAGCTCGTAAATATGCTTCACATCATCGCTTAAAACCAGTAAGCAGTAAAGAAAGATGAAAAGTAACGCATACAATTTTCCCCCTACGTCAAACAGGTCAACAAGTTCAGTCAATCCGGGGCCCTGGGGTTATGAGTATCTCTGGAAGGAAACTGAAAATCAGGTATAATTAATAATATAGGTTATAATAAAGAAAAACATGTTTTTTACATTTTTAATTAAAAACAAAAAAAAATATTCCTGCTTCAGAAAGGATCTCTGAACTGTGTCATTTTAGTGGCATCATCCAATTCACACACTGCCTCAGTCTTGCTAATCAGTGTGTTCGTTTATGACTCACGTCCATAACACTGGAATTCCTTTTGCCGTTGCACATATTTTGGGGTGCTGAAGGAATATCATTAAGGACGGCCAGGCCTTTTTTTTTTAAAGGCTGTTACAATTTAATTCAGATTCAGACCAAGCCAATTCCATGGAAGCAGTAAAACGTCTTTTTTTTTCTTTTTTCTCTTTTATTTTTGAAAGGAAGGCCACACAACAAAAGAGTGAGTGAAGTTGCCATCTGGAACTTCAACAAGGAACACACTCTCTCTCACACACACACACACACACACACACACACACACACACACACACACACACACACACTCACACACATACACACACACACTCCACAGGCATGCTGTCAGCGTACTGACTCACAGCTGAGGTGTTTAAAGGAGAATAATAAGGGTTTTTTTTGCTCTGCAGGATCAGCTGTGTTCAGCATGACTACTTGAAGAGATCATTAGCCTTTTGGCGAGTTAAGATCTTGTCTTCTGATACTTCCAGGACTTTCCAGGGGGACTTTATAGGGTCAGAGGAGAAATTGTGAAATGTGCTCAAACCCAACATCCAAGTTGAGTGTGTTATTACTTTCTTGAGCAAATACTCAAAGATCCACTCACAAATGAACCGGGTATCGCAATACTATTCAAAAAACAAGCTTCATGAGCAAGACAACTTCAATATCAGACCTGGTTAAAAGTGTGTGTTATTGATTTATGACAGAACATCCAACACTGTGTCCAGGTCCAGGTGAACACCATGAAGCAGTGCTGTTTTTTTTGTTTGTTTGTTTGTTTCAAACTCAATTCATTAGTCTTTAGCTCTTTAGTTGGTTCCATTGGTAAACTTATAAAAGGTCCTACGACAGAAATGCTGACCCCAAAGCGATCCCAGGAGATCCGTCTGAGCGAACTAAAGACATTAAACTAACTCAACACTACCACGGTAACTAATCATTCAAATACAGAACTAATCCTATTCACAGTCGCCACGGCAACACAACTTAAGCTAGCAGACCAGGAAATGAAATTGTGCTTTTGATTTATGGAGGCTGTTTACGTGGTTAAAGTCATGAGAATACTGTTGCTAGGCAACAACAGGAAAATGGATAGCAAGTGCAAAAAAAGTTTACGATTGAGAATAATAATGTAGCTAACTAGCATGTTGCTGTTAAAATCCTTTATATTAATATTGTAAATGTTGGATGACGATAAAAATGAGACGAAACTACAGGACATTTTCTTCAGATGTGGTGGTCGTTCCAAGGTTTACTTGGAAAATTAACAGAGCTACAATTTATTTTCCAATCACTTCATAATAAAGTAGTCAAACAATTTGCTTTATTTGGCGAATCTGTCAGCTGAGAAAAGAAATTATATATATATATATATATATATATATATATATATATATATATATATATATATATATATATAAACAAAAGGGCTGTCAAAATGATGACGTTAATAACGTGTTAACGCAAATGTATTTTAACGGCACTAGTTTTATTAACACGTGATTAATGCAGTGCAATGTTAACGCTAATGTTAATGTTATTAATGCAATTTATGTTTGAACATTTTTATTACGAATATAAATAAATATAAAAGAGGCGAAATTAAAACCTTCGACGCAACACACATTTATTATTTACGACGTCATTTCTTTAATTACAATTATTTTGTAAACATTTTGTTGTTTTACTTATGCGACAAGTTTTAAATCAGCACAAAAATCCGCCATGATGCGCACATCTGTTGTGCGCAATTCCGACCCCACTGTGCAAGCTGACAGTAGCGTCGTGTTTCCTGTAGGTGGCGCTTGAAACACGGAAAGTTCGGTCAAATGCTTCACTGATCCGAAGATTCCTCTAGATGGCAGTATAAACACGGGAATGTAATTATTTGCTTTTTAAACCCACCTGCTTGGATTCTACCCCGTTTCTTCTGTCTGCTTACCCAAAGACTCACTGAAATGGGTTTGATAAACCTACTCATGTAACAAGTTATGTGTACATGATGAATGTACTTATTTTAGTGACTATGGGTATTCAGGCAAAAGAATTAAATAAATAAAATCCAAGCAGGTAGGTTAAAAACCTATATATTTGTATATTCTAATTAGTGTAATTAATAATGTATTGAATTAAATATTTTATAATGTATTATAAACTATCATATACAAACTTATATTAGGACTGCAACATCTAACTGATAATGAAATTCGTGCTCAAGTTACTGGAGTCAGTGTGGCGGCAAGATCAAAGCCGCTTGCGACATGGCGAAAAGTACAGTTCAACCAGCAGCAGGAAAAAGTGCGCGTCCCAAATCAGGGATGAAGGTGAAAACTGTATAATCCTCATCACGTGAGAATGGTATCGTTTAATAAAGTGCTGTTTTGTAAACTGTTTGTAACTTCGGGACAATCGCACTGCATTTCATTGGCTCTGTACATGTACCCTGCACAATGACAATAAAGTTGAATCTAATCTAATCTAATCTGTTATGTCGTGACTCGCGAGCATCAGGTTGCACAATCAGCTTGTTCACGACATGTGATGAATTCAATTATACCGGTGCGAACAAAAACTAAATACAGTATAATACTGTATAATTACTGGTGTTTTTTCAGCGAATGTTTATGCATTAGTACACTGATTATTTTTTATTTTTTTAATCAGGCCAATTAGTTTGTTGCATTTCTCTGTTCTATTGTCTTTTTATAGCATTTTTCTACAACAGTAACTTGTTTTCAAACGTGATTTACTGCGACTTTACTACGTTTAAATGCTTGTTTTCAATGTATTTATATTGTATACAATTTATGAATACATCATTAAATTATGATACAATATCAATGATACATTCTAGATCAGGGGTCACCAATCTTTTTGAAACTGAGAGCTACTTCTTGGGAACCAATTAATGTGAAGGGCTACCAGTAATTTGCTCAATTTACATTTTATATGTTATTATTAATTATTAATGATATTCATCTGTGTAAAGACACTGATCATGTTAATGGTTTTTCATAATAATTATCATCAATGATTTAACAAAGTAGGAAACAGCTATTTTTAGAAAAGACCCGCGGGCTACCTGGTGCCCCCTGGTGGCCCCTGTTATAGATGCTTATCTTCATAACCGAACAAAATGTGTATTTTTTTTTTGTAAACAAAAATTGTCAAAACAATGTTGTATTGTATTTTATATACATTTTTAAAGCATGGTTGTCAACTTGTCATCTGCAATTATCATTAAAAACAATTCAAATGTTGATTTACACAAATTGCTTTACTATGCATACATAAAAGCTTTTTTTTTTTTTTTTTTTTTTTGAAGAAACAACCCAGCAGGAGTGAATTTGTTCAAAGAAGAAATCTCCAATGCACTTCTCAAAAAGCAGCCACTATCAGTGATACAAGATGTCAAATTTAAAGATTGTTAAACTCAATATGTGGCTTTCGCATTTTTTTTTTTTAGTAAACTCGTATACATACATACCCTCTTATTTAGTTATAAGCAAAACAACAAATAAAAAAAGTATAATATACGAAAAATCCAAAAAGTTGATTGTTGCAGCACTTTGATTTATCAGTCTGATCATCGGAATCAGATTTAAATATCAGACTTGAATTGTTAGTATAATATTGTTGCACAATCTTCTACACACAGCACAAAGAAGTTGAAACAAATCTGTTATATTTGGGTAATTTACATGAATACTCACCAAGATGGACATTTTTTTGACAATTTTGTGTGCAGGATAGAAGGAAAGCTGTTATGAAGAAAAGCAGAGTATGTAGGGGGCGTGGCCTCAGCAGCCCTGCAGTAAGTGTGCATATGTGCATGTGATTGATTAATGTGCAGGGGAGAAATGTAACAAAAATTGCACAAAATCTGGTTGTTTTACCCAAGATTATCCTGTAAGATGTTTTTTTTTCCCAACTACATTTAAGTTTCCTTTTATTTGCTAACCTGGAATTTTGTCCCGATTTATTTCAGCTTTGAAAATTCCTAACAATTTGCAACCCTAGACACAACACGGAGCTAAAATTTTACAAAAGCCCGTTCTAGCTCCATCAGAGTTTACAATTGAGCCTAATAAATTATTTCTGGAGAGACGCTTCAGCGACGTCTCTTGTGCAACCTGGCCATTTTTATAAATCTGAAAAATACATAAGGCTGGAATCAATACTAATGATTCTTCAGGAAAGAGTGTAAATTCATATTTAATGCAAATGAAAAATCTGAAATGCATCATACAGAATAGTAGGTGAACTAAACCTAAAGCACTGATCCACATATTAACACTCAAGTGCACAAAGAAATCGATGCTTAATGTATGAGATACAGTGAATCAGTGAAAAAGTCAGATTTTTTAGGACAAGAGAAATCTTTTCTTTATTTCCATTATTCACCTCCCCCCGTGCAATTCCTTCAAATCAGTGAAGAAACACTTCTGATCAGTGTCAAACCTATCTAACTTATCTGCTTACATAGTGCGACTATGTACATGGTGTTGCTGTGAAAAATCGGCCCATCCACGTATTTCTACACATCAACGGAGCCTTTGAACCCCCAACTAAACCACCCACCCGAATTAATGTGCACGATTATGACGATAAGATGAAAAGAAAGAAAGAATTATTTACTATGTACTGAACATCTGTTGGACTGCTGATCCCTGGTCAGCTCCTGTGCATGCATCAAACCAGAACTCAACAGATGGAAGAGTAGATCAGACTCATTTACAAATATAACCAGGGTTCTTAAAGAAACATTCACCCACAACAAAAGAGAAACAAAAAAAACTTTAAAGGTTTTTGAAAGTACTTTGATAAAGCTCATGTACTTGGTACTCATCTGTAGCAGTGAAGATGTATTACAGTGAAGCACATCTTTATTCTTTCCTCTAAATGATGAGGCACAAAGAAAGCACTGAGGTATAAATCAATAGTCAAACAGTGCGAATTAAAAATGATGAGATAAATAAAAAGCAAGGAAAGCTGGTGGGTTGAAAGCACACACACACAAATTACTTCGAGGAAATCACCCCATTCCCTCCCATCACAAAGTCAAAGAAAGCTGCAGCTCCTTTACTGCATTCTCTCTCTTTTTTAAACAGGTTTTAGCATTTGAGAGAAAAAAAAGGAATATATTTACAAATTCATACTTCTAACACCGGAACACATGTCAGCTACCTACACCTGCACCTGATGCACTTTAATATTAGCGAAAAGGGAGAAGTGTGATATTTACAAATGTCAATTTGAAATCAATGTTCAAGGGAAAGAAAGGAGAGAAAAACAAACAAAACAAAACAAAAGATGTGGTTTGTGTGTTCTGGGTTGCAGCATGTTGCTATTTATAACGAGTGCTCTTTTATAAGCATGTGTGAAATCACACACAAATCACTTTTTTTTTTTTTAAACACACATACACTCCAATGGAAGCTTAAGATCTGTAGAACTTAGTTTGAGTTGTTAGTGAGCCCAGGCACCGGGGCGTCTACGACAGCGCTCTTATCTCTCCTACAGAGACGAGTACAGTCCAGGCTCTGATTGGTCGAAATCAGTCCACCTTCACCACACTGTAGATTTTGGTCACGAACCAGAAACAGGCAAAGAATCCGATCGTTCCTGTGAAGAGGAAAAGTTCAGATTTTACTAATATCATATCTGTATTTAATAATAAAAGGTTGGCTCTCAAACTAAAAATGTCCCTTAGTTATTATCAGAGTTCAAGGCACCGATAGTTAATGGAACTATCGACTATTAGCAAAAATCCATACCGATAGTTTTTCCGGCTGTCCAGTCCGCCTCGAGAGGAGAATCATTGATGCCGCATACTGTTTTTATTTTTAATTATTTATTTTATTTTATTTTTTACACGCGAGATGGCGCGCTGCACGAAGAGCGCAATATTGTATATTATTTACAAATAATTATATAATTCTATTTTTTTTATGAATATATTTATATTTATTTCCTTGAGCATACTTTCATGACTAATTTTTTTAAATAAAATTCAGTACTATTTTACATGAAGTGTACACTTTTTTGTTTAAATCCAGTATCCATTTAAAAAACTATCGGTAGATTAATCGGTTATCGGTAAGTACGATCCTAGCCATCGTTAAAATCCACGGTCAATTATTTGTTAGGTTCACCCACCAACCACATGAATATGCATAAGTAAAATTTTTGATTTCTTTAACAATGAATATGAAAAAATGTCATTATGACTGTAATAATGCTTTTTTTAATAGGCTGTATATCTCTTGAAAAGTATTGCTCAGTTGTCTATATAGTGCAGAACAAAATAATAAACTAATCTAGCATAAGGAGGCATAATAAATACATTTAATATCATAAAATCTCCACAACAATACTGATAGTCACTCCAGCCTATGTTAATTTTTTTGTTACAAACTGACATTAAAGAAAGTAAAATCGATGTGGCCCTTACAGAAATAAAGTTTGGGGAGCACTGATCTAAAGTCTCTGAGATATGAATTATGTAAGGATAGAGTGTGCTGTTATAGGAATATAATCAATAACAGAGTGGGAAAATGTTTCCACCCTGAAGCTGAGTATTTTCACCACAAATTTAAACTCTCACACACACACACACACACACACACACACACACACACACACACACACACACACACACACACACACACACACACACCTGTGAAGAGGAAGAAGATCAAAGCCATGATCATGGTGTAGCCAAAGTAAAGGATGGTGCTGGCCAGCCCGGTGATCTGCAGCTTGGAGAAAAAGTAGTGCACGGCGTACACCAGGAAATACACTGCTGTGAAACCGCTGGTGAGGAACGAGCGCCACTGCCAGTGGTAATCCTGACCAACACAAAACAAACAACAGCGTCAATATCCTGCAACTGTATACGCCGTCCAGGCATAACATTATGAGCGGTGAAGTGAGTAACACTGATTATCTCTTCATCATGGCAACTGTTAGTGGGTGGGAGATATTGGGGGCAAGTTAACATTTTGTAATTAAGGGGGTTTTACAGTATAGTAATAAATGTGATAAGTTTACAACCTTGGATAACATGGGGCTCAAATAGTCCAGTATTATTAATTAGATCATAGTAGATTGCTTTTGCTAAAAAAATACAAATTAAAAAAAATAATAATAATAATAATAATAATAATAACCACCATCACATTTATCACTTTTTTTTGTATTTTGTACTGTTACATAATTGTGAATGTGAAAAAATGACAAGTGAGTAGTTGCAGTAAAAAACATTTTACAATATTTCATCCGCATGTCTGTTTTATTCACTGATCAGCCTCTTTTATAGACAAGGTGCGGTATGTTTTTTGCTCTCTGCACTCTACTTTAGTGTGCGATCTTAGTTCACTTCTTCCCTGGGTGCATAAGAGCTTCTCAAAAAGCATTTAAATTCACCCAAAAGTGTGCTATGAAATCACCTGTAATGTTCAGTCAATCTCAAACAGAACACAGAGCTCTATTTGTGTTGAGTCCCCATGTGATTTTTGTGTGTGTGCGCATGTGTGTTCTGTTAACCTCAGCACAAAGGTGGAAGTAGCAGAGCAGGATGGTGGCCTCAGAGCAAGTGATCACCAGGATGATGAAGACAAGGAAAAGGAAGCCAAACATGTAGTACATTTGATGGGACCTGTAGACAAAGTGAACACACAAAAGATGATCAGGTTACATATATGGCATATAACAGGCGCCCATATCCAGAGCGACATAGAAAGTGCTTTGAGTCATTAATGCTTTAAGTCAGAGGGTCAGTACTGGTTCGCTAGAATGTGAGCTGAGGATACAATCAGCCTAAACTCTAATATTAACACTACATACTTGCATCCTGGGCTGTACAAATCCGGGCCATTTTCAGCATTTCAGCTTTGTTTAAACTCTATGACTAGTAACAAATCAAACATTTTCACCAAATTCTATGTATTCTTTTGTATATCAAATTTTTAAAATAATCAAAAATCCCATCAAATTCAAGCCATGGCAGGTTTGTGCACTTGGTTTAAAAAAGTACCACAATCATAAATACACTGTAACGGGTTTTAAGAGAAATGTATAAATCTTTATTGATGATTTCCTCGAATAAGTTAATGGATCCTTTTGGAGCTCAGTCTTCTACTGTCAACTCACCAGATGCTATTAAGGATGAAGAACAGCTGAATGAAGATGCATCCGAAGGGCAGGATTCCACCCATCACGATGCCTGGGAGAGGTTTGGTGTAAAAGGATTGCTCTGGAATCTGCCGAGGGATCTGATTGGTGCGCACGGGGTGTTCGATGCCCTACGTCACATAGAAACAACTAACAATTAACAAACACACGTACACAAAAAAAAAAGCCCATGCAGAGGTGCAAACTTGTCAGTGCTTCAAGACGTTCCAAGTAGAACCTGGGACCTTTAACATTTAAAATGGTTTTACATTTAAATCATGTAACTAGCTTTGTAGCAGCATTCAATGCACTCACAGCTTTCTTAAAGCCAAAGTAGGCTCCCACAAAGGTCAGAGGGACAGAGATGCAGAACCACAGAGCCAAGATGGCCACCAGAGTACCAAAGGGCATGGCGGCTGATGAGCCCTCGCCCCACAGAATCAGATTCATCAGGAAGAAATCAGCAAACACCACACTGCAGGAGGAAAAGAAGGTTCAAATTTGAGCATTCAAAACAAATGACAAAAAGCAAGGGGTTGAAAATGTTTATTTATTAAAGATTTGCAAGTCCATAACTGAGGTCGAAGCGTTTCGCATCTTGATGCATAGCCAACGATACGATACAGATAAAAAAATTATATTTCTTTGGTTCCGACAGGAAGCAAATCATCAATACTTCTAACACATAGCCCTTTAACAAACAGGCCCAAGATTACATAAAACCAGATGTTCCTTTCCTGCTCTGTCTCCAGGAAAATGCAGCTCTACCTCTGCCATGTTAATCTGTATTCTATGTGACTCTCAGGACATGCCTTGGTCCCTGTAGCGTTGCGACACGTCATAATCAGGTTGCAACAGTGGTGCTGAGAGAACGCGCTCGAGAAACAGTTTAGCGAGTAGAAATATATCGTTTTTGCCGATGCAAATTTGTTAAAAACGATGCACTGCTATACAAATGCCAACTATCTGATGCTCACTTTTTTTTTATCGTTGTGTCACACTTTCATGCTGATGCACCGATGCGAATCTGTAAATCTACCATCCCTAATATTTATCAAGCAATAAAAAAAACAAAAACAAAAACAAAACTCACCCGGGGCAGAGGAATGATGTAAGCAGCACGTTGGTCTTCCACTTCTCACCTCCGAATGCTGCACACATCAAACACACATACACTCACATGAAACGTCATTTCATTTCAGATTGCACATGTTGGTTAAAAAAAAAAAAAAAGAATTTGAAATAGTTTTTTTTTTTTTTTTTTTTTAAAAAGGTCTCTCCTGTGTGTTTGTGGGGCCCCTTCTGACAATAATTAGTAATAATGACCTGCACACGGTTTTAACAGAACTCTGAGATCAAAGGTGAGGGATTAGTGTCTCAACTGAGTACTCACACTTGTACAATCGGGCAGCGATGTAACCAGCCGGCGTTCCCAGCAACACCCAAAGCACCACAGCGCACGTCATCAGTGCACCACGATTAGCCGGGGACAGGAAACCTAGACACGCAAAAACTAGAGAGAGAGAAAGAGAGAGAGAGAGAAAGGGAGAGAGAAGGGGAGAGAGAAGGGGTTGTAATCAACTATTTCAACATGACACATTGTAAATACAGCTAAACATTAACCTGCACATCCGGGGGACTTGTTACAACATCAAGCCTTTAAAAACTCATCGTAATAAAACATTCTAATGATTCATAATTGATTTTTTTTAATTTTTTTTTTTTATGAGTGATGACTCATGCTCACTTTGTTACAACTTTAAATGAGTGTGAAGGCAGGTGTGTTTGCCATGCGGCACTTACACAGTGTGACAAACGTCATGATAAAGATCTGCGTGCCCGACCCAAGGAAAACGGACAGGAGCATTCCTTTACGTGGTGGGCGAAACACATCACCATGCACCAGCTTCCAGCCAAACTCCTCCTGAGCATCCTCCTGATAAGAGAACACACACACAAAGACGTGACAATTGAGGTCATGTATGACAAACAAGGTATAGAGATCTGGATGTGGCTTTGGTTTGTGGTTCCACATCGAATAAGGACATGAAGGGGAGGGGGGGTCAGTTGTCAGTTTGCATCTGCCCTCATGACTACTTGATGAGTTTGGGGCTTGTGTGTGGAAAAAAGAGAGAAAGACAAGGAAAGAAAGTCTTAACATCAGAGAGACAATGTTAAAAGCAGAGGTCAAGCGATTAATTGGACACACCGATAGATGATTGCTGAATCGATCGGCAAAAATCCATACTCATAGTTTTTCCGGGTTGCATTATACGGCCTCTAGAGGCGAATCACTGACACCGCATGCTGTTTATTTAAAGTGTCTTTTTTATTCATTTTAAATGCAACTAATTTTATTTGGAGTGTTATTTTAGTTGCCGTTTGAAAGCATGTCTTATTTTGCCCAATACTTAATAATATAATAAATATATTCCTATTTATTTCAGTTAGCACATTTCAATATCTTTTATATTTATATATATATATATATATATATATATATATATATATATATATATATATATATATAAAATAAAATTCAGTACTATTTTAGATGGAGTGTTTTGTTTTTTTAAACTAGTATCCATTTAAAAAATTATCGGGTTGATTATTCGGCATGTACAATCCAAAATAGCTACTGGTGTCTGAAAAATCAGTCAACCTCTAGTCAAAAGATGAGTAATTTAAACAAAAAAAATCTTGGTCTGAAGATTTCTTAAAACAGCTGAGCCAGTATTTATACTGCTTAATAATCCAAATTTATTCTACAGCACTGTTGAATTCTGTCTTCTGATTGGCTCCTCTATTCAGGATGTTTTCTTGATATGTAACCACTCATAGCCCACTCATTCCGACTCGGCATCAGCTCCGTTACGATAACGAACAGTGTGTGTATCATAGCATCAATTGTAGTGTCTACAGTGTTGTGAGATGCCAAACTAACCACTGAGTCCATCTGGTTGTAGCGGGCGATGTCTTTGTGCAGTGTGCGCAGCATGATCATAGCCACCATACCAGACAGGAAGAGCACGATGACCAGGGAGTTCATTATACTGCAGCCAAACACACAGAAATTAAATTACATCAAACAGACTGTAAATAAAAACTCATTTTTTTGTTTTTATTTCTATTTGTTCATGGTGCACGGTTATTTTACGAGTATTGTGTGTGTCTGTGTGTATGTATGAAGCAAAGTCTGTATGAGTGTAATGTTTGTGTGGTCTCACCTAAACCATTGGATGTTGGTGTGTGGCATGGACTCCAGAATATAATCCCACCGAGAGGCCCAACGAATGTTCGGCTCCTCCTAAAACCCAACACAACAACAAAAAAGTCTGATTAGACATGACAGATTAAACAGAAGAGCAAAATTAAATCCTTATTTGCTTTTTATTATGCTAAATCTTGCTCTGAAGCCTAGAGGTCGTCCAATTAATCGGTTTATCAGATAGGTAATTGCCGGAACCATCTGCAAAAATCCATACTGATAGTTTTTCCAGGTTGCATTATTCAGTAGGTGAGCGGCATCTAGAGGTAAATCCCTGAAGCCATGTGGTGTTTATTTAAGTGTCTTTTTTCTTATTCATTGTAACTGTTTTTATTTGGAGGGATACTTTTTGTTTCAGTTTCAATGCATGTCTTGTTTTCTTCAATATTTATTAATAAAATCATATATTCATTTTTATGATTCAATTTTTTTTTGTGTGGAAAAAATGTCTACTATTTTACATGAAGTATTTGTTTTTTAATCCAGTATCCATTTTAAAAACTATCGATCCAACCTATCTACTGGAATCGGTCAAATCCACCATCGATCAACCTGCAGGAAAAACGTATGCTTTTTTTTTAAAGCTTGAGGAAAGATCAGTTCAAGCTTAAGTACATCAAAACTGACCTTGAACTGTATACTGTAGGTGTAGGGGATGCTGATCTCTCCATCGTGCTTGTTTTTAAGATTCATGGGTGGCCCTGTGCAGTCTGGAGCATCTGGATTGGTTTGTTTATAGCTAAATGACACAACGAATGCAACAAAATGCACCTGTTAGCAGCTAATACTCAAAGTAAGTCTTGGTGCGCATTAGGGACAAAAGTACCTCTTTGGCTCCATCTTGGCAGCGACCAGTCTGGAGTCAGGAGCCTCATTCTCCACGTTGTGGTAAAAGATAGTGATGTCGACGTGGTTGAAGATGTAGAACGTGTCTTTGTCATTGAACTCTGACTGCACACACAAAAAAAAAAAAAAAAAAAAAAAAAAATCAGCACCTACTGCAGTAATGAGATCAAGCACAACAATCAACCAAGCCTGTGTTCAGTACTAATGACAAACTGAGGATCTCACGTTGACGACGCACGCATCCTTGGCCAAGCCGGTATCCGTGACGTAGCACCCTATAGGAAATCCGGGGTTACAGAATTTCTGGTTGTCCTCCACGTCGTAGCACCAGGTCACGGGCATGTTATCCACAATCCTGCAGGAGGCACAAAGAAAAATGTGAAAAGGATCAGTTGGCCATCTAGTGGTGATGTGTTGCGTTCAGGAAAAAAAAGGAAAGGAAAGCGAAAAGGAATGGAGGATGAAAAGAGGACTTACCAGTGATGCTGGTAGTTAAGGAGCATGCCTTTCTTAAGAAAATCCAGGTTGGCTTTGTCCTGTGCACTATTGGTGTACTTTTTGGTGCACACGTGTTTACACGTCTCTTTCACCTTGAACGAAAACTGTAAAACATAAAATAAAGTTTTCAGTGTCAAAATGTTTGAATGCAGAACCGAAAATGCGCGCGCGCACACACACACACACACACACACACACACACACACACACACACACACACACAGTTTCAAGAGACACAAGGCTACAATATAAGACATGGCACTGAGTAAGTACACTTGGGTGATTGACCTCATCCACTGACTGAACTTTCAGACAGAGGTCACAGAGTCCAGGGGTGAATTGTAAAGCCTTTTGGTGTGAAATCAACTTTGTGAAAATGTCACTTTATCTGCTTGGATTTTGAAGCAGCAATAATTCACTGATTTACTGAGTATCAAAACTACAAGCAACTTATATAAGCAAATACTTAACTAACTTTTGTTAAAGTTGAATACAATATCGGTCATTTATTTAGTTGAATTTGTCGATTGAATACTGACGGCTCTATTTTGTTCATGATGCTGCAATTTTATTTGTTAAATGAAGATATTAATTGATTTAATACTTTTGTCTTTTTTTTTTTTTTTACCTTGTTTGATCTTTGTTTCATTCTGCAATGTTGTGTTAATCTTGCATCTTGTTAATGTTGCGTTAATGTTAAGGTATATGATTTGATTTTTATTTTAGAAATTAAAACCTCACAAATCACTTTCTTTTTGGCTTTTTTACTAACATGTGGTCTTGGTGTTGAGGACTAGTGCATCTATGAGCCTACGTTCAATATGAGTCAAATACACAAGTGCTGTTCAAATCAGCTACTCCAAGACTTTTAGACATGTATTGGAGGACATTTTGCAGTAAAGTATACTACTATTCCTACTTTTACTATGATTTTCAGGTCTTCTTTACACCAAAATCAGTGACTTCACAATGTACTCATTCCACACAAGCACGCTACATAAACCTTGATTTAATAGATAAGTGCTTTACTAAAACAATTTGTTGAAGGTCAAACACGAAGTTTCTCTTCACAACCTGTAATTGACTGTTCATCAATTTTAACATGAACAATACTTTATTTTAATGGCGGGCGAGTGAGAGTGGAAACGTGAAAAGAATGAATGCAGGTTTTGTCACAGATACTAAATTAATGCAGTGTGCAGATCCCTGCATGATAAGAGAAAGTGCATGTGTGAGTGTGTGTGTGTGTATTACCTTGTAAGGCGATGGCTCAATTCTCTCTCCGAAAAGCACCTGGCCCAAGTTTTCCGATGGCCGCTTTTCAGCATCCACAGTGCAGAAGTCAAACCTGAGTTCCATAAAAGGTCAAAATAAATAAATAAATAAATAAATAAATAAAGGCAGTCAGGAAGCAGAGTTTTTAAGGTTATAAGACATTAATGTTTGGTGTGTTGTGCATTACATAATTTTCCAATATTAATTGTCTAAGCCAATTCCAGTCAGATTTATTGCATTTATTTATATTATATATATATATATATAAAATATATAACGATGACTAAGGTGGAGTAAAAAGTGAAGTTGGTACAGTCCACATTTATTTATTTATTTGAGTTCCACGGAGGCACAGAAAGGTCTTAAAGAGCTTAGTGTTCATGTCGGGACAATCCCTCCTCAGTCCTGCACCTCATACTTGCATTTATCTGAAGGCGTTACATTTCTCCATGCTCTCCCCGTCTCTTAAACACTAACACTCCTGACACTATCTGACTGGTTTTCGCCATTGAAAAGACACAGGAAAAACCGGCCAAACTGCTCCACCCAAACGGTCGAGGAAAACTTACTGCTGCTCTACCACGCTGTGGAGTGACGGGTGTGTAAAAAAGATTCACTAAAATGCGGTGAACAAAAAAATCCTTTTCCAAGCAGGTGACGCAGCGCATACCACAGCGCGTAACAATGTGACGAAGCAGGTCAGACTTTTTTTGTTTTTTTTATACTCACGCTGTGTATTCATACGGCAAAACCGACTCCACCGAATCCAGTCTGTTCACAAACAGCTCGATTTTATCCTGCAAAAGCAGATAAGAACAAAAAGAACATCAGTGTATGCAGACAGTCAAATTCCCGAAAAACTGAAGCACCATCTTTATAAACACTGAAAACGTGCACTGATAAGACGACGCGTCGCAGAAGAGAGATGTTTATTTAGATGCTTTGTTTTAAGGAATGAAACTGGGGCGACCAGAAACTGTACGGAGGACGTTTACACTTTACACGTTTACACTTTCTTCATTCCGGTTAGCGAGACAAGCCTTATCTAACTGTGAAAGAAACAAAGCAGAAGCTGGCAAAGGAACAACAATGTGATGATAAGAATTTGACAGCACTACAGATGGCACAGGTGAAAATTGATGTTATAATAAATGTATTATAGGAAAAACACAAAGTGATGTAACGGAGAAGAATTTAACAAACCTGTCCCCCGTTTGTTTGTTTGTTTGTTCATTAAGCATTAACGTCATGTTCGTTTCAAGGCTATAAACATGACATGTGTAATCATCAAATCCATTACATTTAATATATAATATAAGAAATTCCAGCTTCACATGAGACAAAAAAATGGAAACACATTTAGAGGAAACGTTATGAAAAAATCCCTCGTAAACATGTTTGTGTGTAAAATTGTTTCCCAACCGTATCGTAAAAGTTACAGTACAGTAAACATGTGTTTAATTGTCAAGGGAGTTTGATATTAGAGACACAAGGGCGGAGCTTCACCCGTTAGTAGAAACCTATGAGTAAACCTTGAGTGGCCAAGTCAGCACTGAGTGTAGACGACTTGGTAATGCCTTGATTTGAAACTATAAGAAACATTTCTTTGGGCAGGTCCCATTCCTTCTGCCATTTGTTCAATTCTAGATCAGCTTCATAATGGGGGCTTTTTTTTCTTTTCTTTTTTTTGTACAAGTGCTGTAGAAGCTCACACTAAGATTTCAAATGAAATATTTCCTTACACTGTCAGTAATTCATCTGCAGTTTCCAGGAGCCACAAACCCAATAAGCTGTATTGGACTAGGACATTAGATCAGATGAGGCACATTGTCAGAAAACGGTGGTGATCAGTCACAGATCTTACACGAATCCCAGACCGTCGCAGAATTGATATCTTGTGCACCTGACAATCACAGATATAAGTGCTTATTCACCCGATTCCAGATTTGCTGTTCTGAAATGCTTCACTTTTCTGGGAAGGCTTTCCACTAGAACGTGTGATCATTTCTCTACAGGAGGTCTTGAGGACTTGACAAACCATGGAGCTTTGCAGATCTTGGTATTACCATAGAGGAATAGATTTGTGCCTCATAATTACAGAGAAGGAAACTTCAGCATACAGAGACATTGTGAGCGCTCCAGCTTTGTGATAATTTGGTGAAGAGCCACATCTGGGTGTGATGGTCAGACAGCCACATACGTTTAGCATAAAAGTGGGATTTATTATTATTTAAATGAATAAAAACCATATCAAAATACTGTTCTTAATAATAATATGACTGTTATAACGAATCATTACTGAAGAACACTTTTCCATCTGTAAATATTGTACTTAAATGGGCCACGGGGCTGTCACAGGAGCCAAGGCGGCGTCCTAAATTACCCCATGACACGTCTGAAGTGCACTAGAAAGGAGGCAGAATGAGGCTTCTCTCCGTGTGTATGAAGAAGAAACAGGAAGTCGATTGGGACACAGCCCGGTTTCTCGGCGTGTTATCACAGGGAGTAAAGAAGAAATATATAGAAATATAAAAGATCACTAGAATGACTTCAGGACCCAAATACGTGTCCTTTTAATTATATTGTGGTGCTTAAACCACCAGGAATACGAATCTAACCGCTGCGAATGATATTATCGCCATGTTTAAACTGCCAGTTTGTTAGCTAACAGAGCTAGCTCGCTAGCTAGCAAGAGAATGCTAAAAGGGTTTAAGTGAAGAACGAGACACACGTTATATATCATTATAACCGTTAAAAAACACGAGTAAATAATCCAGAGAGAATCACCTGGCATTCCCTCTGAGCGTCTTTTGCCTCCTGAGAATTTTCACAGAAGCTGACTGGAGCCAAACCCGGAAGATAGAAAGCCGCAGCATCCTGCAGGAAGAGCAGGAGTACGGACATCGCCGCCGCCGCCACCAAACGGACTCGCAGAAATCCCACCATCGTGCCTCGGTCAACGTGCTAACACCTCATCCAGCAGTGTAAAGCTTAATCAAACAGCGCCGAGACTCAGAAACGGATCATCCGGCGTCGGCCCGCGCGGGTCACTCGGAGCGGAACTGCCTGCCTGCGTAACCCACTTTTCTAGACCTGACTAGTTGCCTGCGTTTATTCTCCTACCCGTATTCCGGTTAACCCTGCCCCGCCACTCTGATTGGCTCGTGGAGTCTCGTGCTCAGGTACAAAACCATGGATTGGTCAATCGTAACCCTGACTGACGAATAGGAAGACGGGAAATCTAAACATGGCGGAAAATGTCGGAAAATGGGTAGGAGGAAAAGAAACGCTGGGTGAAGACACGTCATCGGTGCACGCTGGAATTCTGGGACAGAACCTTGAACATTCGATATAGTGTGTCATATTTTGGATACATTTATTTATTTTATGTACTTTTTAAAACAATTATAAATAAGTTCTTGAAAATTTCATATTGTCCAATGCCAATGTTTACTTCGAGCATTTCGTTTTTCCTTCATAGAGACCATGACACCTGTTCTGATGTGCCTAGTTCATGTCACAAATGTGTACTGTAGCAATAAAACAGAAAGTAAAAAAAATAAATGAAAAAATAAAAAATGAGGCAAAAATGACACACAAAAAAACATTTTAATGCACAACTCTAATACGGAGCACATCAAATTAACACAAAAGCACGTCCGGTAAAAATGACATTCTTACAAAAAAATCTTTCTAAAATATTAAACCGGAACGAGAGGCGGTTCTCATCGACAGTCCTCTGCCACACTTAGGATACAAAGTTCATTGGCTTTCGGAAATTCTACAGTATCTTCATAGGCTAGCCTTTTTCCAGTCTCTATGGAACAGATCTCTCAAGCCTGCGTCGCTGATTCTCCATTAGCACTGACTCCTGAACAGTTTCAGAGTTTCATAGCACAACACGGGTCGAGTCCGAGAGATCAGTTTCCACACGCTGTGCTCACTGAGGTGTTTTAAGATGCACACACCTCAGCTGGTGGGTTAGTCGCAGGTGCCGGGTCGGCTTTCTCCTGCCCGGCAGCCATTTTCTTCTTAAAGAGACGTATGCTGAGCTGCAGCAGTTCTTGGTCCACCACTGGAGTGCTGGTGTAGATCTGCTTTGTCGTCCCCTAAAACCCAGAGAAGCGGGCAGATGTTGAGATACAACTTGGTGGGAATAAAACAGGGCAGAACAGCATGTGACGGATATGCTGTCAGATTTATGTTGTCTGAAATTATTCACGATTATTCACTTTTAATTGCATTACTTGCACTGGTGGAAAATCTAAACTGGACTTGACTAGCACAGCGTCACTTTCACATTTTCTTTTTTTATACAAGCACATGGACACTAATGACAATCACACTGAGTCGCTTTAATCTGTACTTCCTTCATACATATCCATCCATCCCTTCTGTTTAATTAATGTATGAATGTATGTATGTGGACATACATACATACATACATAAAACAGAAGGGATGGATGTGTATGTATGACAGAAGTACAGATTAAAGCGACTCAGTGTGATTGTCATTAAAGTGTCACTACACACACACACTATCTAAAATTATATATATATATATATATATACACACACATATATACATATATACACATACACACACACACACACACACACACATACATATGTATATATACACATATATAAATCATCATACATAGACCCACACACACGTGTATAAATATCTCATTTCTTTTTCATTTTTATTCATAAATTACAAACATACTTATAGTCCGATTATATTTTAATGGCCTTTTATACTATTTATTTTTATGTCACGTTACTCTTATTTCTTTATCATTATATTGCATTTCTTTTCATGTTTACAAGTTGGACAGTTGTAAAAAGCATTTCACTACATGTCTTACCGCTGTATGAATGTGTATGTGAAATAAAATTTGAATTTGCTTAATTTTAGCTCATTGTTTTTGGATGAAAGAACATTACTTTCAGAAGAAAAGACATTACACAAATAACACACCCTGGTGCGCATGATATTTCTCAGTGTCCGGTGTTTGTAATATTTTTTTTTTATGATTTATAAAATCACACTCTTGTAGAGGATGATAGGAGTTTGGTTCCTCATACTGGTTCCTTTGAGAACGTCCTTTGTGAAAAGCGCTATAGAAAACGAACTGGATTAAAGTGGGTTTTTTTTTTGCTTCTGTCCAACTGGAGTGAGTAACAGATCATTTTAGGTCACTTTAAACATATAAATTATGACTTAGTTCGCGTCTGCTGTGTAGTTCAGGACTAAACCATTATTCCACACCATCTGTTAGCCTTTTGAATCATGTTCCTCTGATGGTTTCTTCCCTAGGATTCATCCTCTCCACTGTGGCTTTCTCATAAAAAAAACTTTCAGAACTTTTATAAAGAAATGTCCAGATTACTGTGGAGTTTCTTTTTGCGACAGAGTCTACACTTAAAAGTGCTGTAAAGATAAAACCGAACCCCGCCTCAGGGTGTACATGTTACCTTGTCGTTTTTGAGGAGCTGTCTCCGGATGGCGATGTCTCGACGTGCACAGAGAGCCTTGCCGCACGGCCCGAGGTTTCTCAGCAAGTTTGCTCTCTCTGTCTTCCTGTTAAGGGCAGCCATGTTCAGGGCACCAAGGTCGTGTTCAAACAGCTTATCTGCATCTAAAAGCAGTGAGAGCAGTTCATAAAGCGGTTTAATAACGAAGCATAGATTTAAAGGAAAGAAGGACAACTGTACGTCTACCTCTTTACATCTCATTCATTAATATAAAAAAAAAAATGAATAGATGTAATAAAGTTGTATGAAGTGCATCAAACACCATCTAATCTTGTAAAAACCATTTACTATGAGGCTTCAGTGTTGTTTTCTCACCTTTAGCGTCTTCCAATTCTTTAACGCAGACCTCTTTAACACGTCCGAGGAGCTGAGGACCAGCCAGGCGACGAGAGACGCCCACCCGCAGCAGCATGGCTCCTGGTGTGAATCTTAGCAGTGCAGCTCCTGGTGCCCGAGTTTCCTGTTTCTGCTTGGGCATCAGGCTGGACCAGTCGACATCGATCACATCCAGGGGTCCTGTAGAGCCACATGAATAACCAAGACATAACATTAGAACAAAATCAGTTATAGTGACAATTTTTATTCTAAAATAGTTTAAATCAAACCAACTACGAGATGTTTGGAATCACATGATTTATACATCAACTCTTGACAAATGACAAGGTTGTGTAAAAACTAAATTTTCTTTTGTATTGTTTATTGCAAATACTACGAGTCTCACTCAATTGAAACTACAAATGTAGCTACAAATTATGTGTTGTCTCTATAATTTAGTAACTTGTACCGTATTTTCCGGACTATAAGCCGCTACTTTTTTCCCACGCTTTGAACCCCGCGGCTTAAACATTGAAGCGGCAAATTTATGGATTTTCCTGAGTTTTTCTCGGTTTCACAAGCTTCAAGCCAAAAAACTGAGCCCCATAACATTAGACCAATGAAATTGCTGAAAGGGTTCAGGTGAACCAATGAAACTCTTTATATTAAATCAGATGCGCTCCCACTGAATCGGGCCGCACCACATCATAAATATGGATGATGTTCCTCTGACGTTTGACCTGCCGCTCACTCGGACTGTCTACAGGAAATGAGAATCATTCGTCACGCTGAAAACAACCGGGCATGAAAAAAAACGCACTTCAACTGTGTTCTGAGCTGCATGGCATCGGGAGAAAAGCTTCACCGATGGTGATTTTTAAACGCACGACGATGCCAAAAGATAAACTCTCGAGAGAAATTGTTGTGAAAGGAAGGAAGACAGTGAACAGTGACTTTCTTGGTAGGCTACTGTTTAGATACAATGTAACAGACACTGTCTTTCATTAAAGCCTGTGTAAAGTTCAATTCAGTGGGTGCGGCTTATATTTGGGCGAGCTTAATTGTCCGGAAATTACGGTAATTACAAATGTTCTTTGGCATTCGAGCTCGTGATTGTAATTGTAATTAACACACCCAGTGTCAAATTAATAAAATAATTTATTCTGAATACATAAGTGTTGGCTGTAGGCGAAGCAGTGCATTTCACGTTTCTACCTGGAGTTTTCTCTTCATCCTGCTGATCGTCTCTTTTCTGGCTGTCAGCCAAGATCTCATCCAGCTCGTCATCACTGATTGGCTCGTATTCCTCCCCGCCCGACACCGCTGACTGTGCGTCATCGCCCTTCCCTTCATCCTCTATTGACACACGCAAAAAGGTTCTTTAGAAAAAGCACAGTATTAGGGAACGAGAAGTGCAGCTCAAAGTGCAAACTCTGACCAGAGCAACAATGAATGAGGCTGCTTTCAAGTGCACACTGTTCTATGGGTTATTCTTGTTTAAACAGGTATGGATTAAGCAAAATATATATAAATAGAAAATAATTCAGAGAACCATCTCACCATCGAGGCTGTCTATCTTCTCAGTTTCACAGGGTTCTATCTCGACATGTGGCTCATTTGTAGCAATGGGCTTGTCCATGTCCACGAGGGCTTCTCGAGGCAGCAGGGGCTCGTAGTCTCCTCGTTCGATTCGCATTTCCGCTCGGCTCTTGGGGTCCACCAACAGTGGGAGGTCAAAGGGCAGCATGCGTTCTCTCTCTCCCCTTTCTCTCTCTCTGTCCCTATCCCGTTCGCCACGATCGAGGCGCTCATGTGAGAGCAGACCCTCAGGCTGCAGTCTCTCCCGCTCACGCATCTCACGCAAGTCACGCTCTCTGATTGGCTCCCGGTTAGGCCGGAGAAGGAGGGGCTCACGACCTCGAACACCCCACTCACGGGGTTCTGGTTCCCAATCACGTGGCTGTGAAAGTGGCTGGTTCTGTGGTTGCCGGTACTCCTTCCTGTCACGATCAAACTGGTCTCGCTCGCGGTCCCGCTCGCGGCTGTCATGTGAGCCAGCCCGTGAGCGACCTTGTCGCTCGGACTCTGGTGAGCTGCGCCGAGAACTGTGACTTCGCGAGTCCTGGCGGTCTGGAAAGGAACAAAAAGTAGGGTTTTAAATGGTGGTGTACTGAATAAAGCATATCCAAAAGCCAACATACACAGACACACAGGTACACGTGTTCAATTAGAGAGTTTCTGAGTTTCGGCCTTTTTAAGACCATTAAGAAAGAAATTTCGAGAACCCAAATCTGCTTTAAATCATGGAATTTGTTACCTGATGAAGTACTGCGACTCGGTTCTTCTCTCCTCAACTGGTCAATCCTTGACTTCCTCTCTTCCCTTGCTCCACTTGGTTCAGTGGTGACAGCCCGATCCCTCTCTCGCTCCCGTTCTCTCTCTCTGTCCCGGTCTCGAGAATTGGCCCCCTGTCCTCGTACCCTGCGTGGCCGTAACCCCTGCTGGCTGTCATCTGTGCGGTGGGCTGAGTCATTAGAAGGTGAACGGAGCCGGCGTGTGGTTGCCCGACTCGGGTTGCTACCCATGCTGCTACTGCGCTGCTGCCTTTGGTCGGCCTGCTGTGGTTTGCGCAACATGTGCTGCGGCAGCAGTGGCTGCAGTGGGAGAGCATGCATTATCATGGGTGGGTCAGGAAGCAGCGGGGCTAGAGGTGGGTTTCGGCGAGGCAGCAGCCGCTCTTGAGGTCGCTCAGATGAAGCTTCGCTGCGTTCTGGAACCTCCTCGTCAGACCAGTCACTGAAGTTAGTGTCTATTTTGAGCGGTGCTGCTAAAGCATGGCCAGATATCAATGCCCGCTGAGAAGGTAAGTCCTCCTTGTTGATCGGCGGTGGGGTCTGAGGGCCACGGCGCCGCTTGCCCATGGGTTGCTCATCATCAGACGGATCAGACTCGGCACCCCGGGAGCGCTTCCGCCTCCGCTCTAATGATTTCTTCTTGACCATTTTAGGTGGTGAGAGAAGTGGGCGTGGCGCTTCAGAAGGTGCTACGGAAGAAGAAGGTGGAGGCTCGGGGTTAGTGCTCTCCTCCTCTTTCCTGTTTTTCTTCAGGTTCTTTTTTTGAGACTTTGGTTTCTTCTTGCCTTCCCCATGCCCGGAAGGTGGAGGAGCATCTCGTCCCTCGAGGCCACTGGCGGAAGGAGCAGGTGGTGTGATGGCATCTTTCTGCTCTTTACCCCTTCGAGACTCGGATGCTGGCATATTCAGGGAACTCTCAGAAGCATGATCTCCACGGCGCTCCATCCCTCGACCCGCCCCGCGCTCACCACGAGGGTCCGTCTCTTCATGGCGACCACGCCCTTCCTTCTTGTCACCGCGACGTTCGTTGTCCCTCCAGCGTGTGGGCTTGTCATCGGTGGATACCCGGGGAGGGGAGCGGCTTGGTTCTTGAGGACGGACAACCTGACTGAGGAGTCTGTGTTTATCACCTGCCCAATACAAAACACAATCAGAAAGATGAAATAACCCTGCTGTGTGTTGAAACCTTCTTTGCTTCTGCTTCCGTTTACATTCGGTCCAGTTTTCCAAGAAGTTACCTTTTTCCTCTGTACTGTTGTAGCCATCGCTGTCTGCAGGACTGCCTTCACGTAATTTTTTTGGAGAAGGCCGGGGGCTGGGAGTGTTCTCCAAACGGTGTCTTTTGCGTCCACTAAAAGAGATGTTCAATCAAAAAAACAGTTCAGTGAAACTTTAGTCACAACTAGAGTTTGGTGAGGTGCACACTGTGCGATTTTGTCGTCCGAGACAAATTTTTTAAATCCCAAACGATTCCTATAATCCCAGGCTAAGATCTGTAGTCTCTGATCACTACTTTGTTTACAGACAGCCAGTTAATGGCCTTTGCAATCTTTTTTTCCTCCTATTATGAAATACTGGATTTTCACTTTCGTGCAGTGAGAGTTTTCCTCAAGGCAAATCATGAACAAAATTATTGCTACAAATTGGTTTTTGTTTGCTGCTGGCTACTGTTAGCCAGAGAAGTGAATGTGTCACAGATTGATGACCTAATCTGATTGTCTTTTTCTTGTGTGCAAAGACACCCGAGATCCTACAGAGTCACACAGGGATCACGTTTGGACAGTCTGACAAGCAACAATCGCAAAGGACTCGCACAGTGTGCGAAAATCTATCATCAGAAGCTTTGAAATTTTACCTGTTCTTTCTCTCTTCATGAGTATCTCTGGTCGTGCGTTCATCTCGTGGCTCCTCTCTCCTGTCCCGCCTCTCTTCCCTGCCCTTATCCCTCTCCTCCCACTCTCTCTGCCTCTCCCTCTCTCGAAGCTCCCTCTCACGTTCTCTCTCCTTCCTCTCCCGTTCCCTCTCTCGTTCGCGCTCTTCCCGCTCACGCTCCCTCTCTTTCTCTCTCTCTTTCTCCCTCTCTCGCTCCTCTCGTTCCCGCTCTCTTTCACGCTCCTCCCTCTCCCTTTCCCGCTCCCGTTCTCTTTCCTCCCGCTCTCTCTCACGTTCTCTCTCCTGACCCGTTCCTCTCAGTCTCTCTTTCCCTTTCTTTCTCTCTTTCTCGCTCCCTCTCTCTCTCCCTGTCCCTCTCTCGGTCTCTCTCTCGGCCCTCTCGCTCGCGGCCCCTGTCCTCCCGCCTGTCTTCGCCTCGGTCGCCCCTCCGATCGTCTCTCCTGTCGTCACGCTCCGCGTCCTCACTGCGGCCTTGGTGGCGACCTGGTGAGGGGGCTCTCTGATCTGCTGAACACAGAATCAGTATCACATTTCTAATTACTAAACAACAACATGGTTAATTCACCATTAGGGAAGATCTTTTATGTAACCTTCTATATATATTTTATATATATACACATAGTCCAACCTCTATCCCTGTGGTCACGACGGTCTCTGTCTGCCTGACTTCCGCGCCGATCGTAAGAGGAATCCCGGGCCTGCTCTCCACGCTCCACGTAGCGATCACGTTCTGTTCCTCTCTCTGCGTTTCTCTCAGGGCTCCTCTCTCTCAGGCCACCGCTACGAGACTCCCAGCCATCATGGCTGCCACCGTCTGCCTGGGATGTACGAGACCCACGGGCTGATCCTGTGCAGGAAGGGAAACATTATTAACCCACAAACATTTGAGAACACCGCATCGACCATACAGAACGATCCCCTTACCTTTTTCAGAGTTGTCCGATGCACGTCCCCGTCCTCTTCCCATCCTTTCTGCACGTGATTCATTCCTGCTCTCTGCCCTGCTCTCGCTCCGGCCCTCTTCTCTGCCGTGTCCTCTTCCATAACCTCTCTCTTCTTGCACTGAAGCATCATCTTTCCTATGAGCTTCGCTCCTTTCCCTTTCTCTGTCCCGGTCTCTCTCGCGGTCCCGCTCCCTGTCCCGGTCTCTCTCTCTCTGTTCCATTGACTCCCGTCCGGAGCGGTCTCTGGTGTCCCGAACGTCTTTGGCATCGCCGCTGCGGTGTTGTCGTTCCTCACGTGTGTCTCGGCGGTCTCGGTCGAAGCGCCGATCTCGGTCGCGGCTCTCTCGTTCGTCCCGCGAGGAGCTCTGATCCTCAAAGCTGCGATCGTCCCGCCCGCTGTCTTTCTCGCGCTTCCCGCGGCTCTCTGGATGCAAAACGCAGACACCAAAAAATACTCAGTTGAATACATGTCTCTGTATTTTTGCTATATGAATTCGAAAGTCTAACAAACTGGTACCATCTCGGCGTTCGTGACGTCGGTCATGTGCAGGGCTTCTCTCTCTTTCTCCCCGCCCTCTCTCCTTTTCCCGCTCCCGGCCCTGCGAGTGGTGTCGGGAGGCGGGGCTTGATCTCTGCGGCGTGGGGGGTGAATGGGACCGTGAGCGGCGTGATGCCTGAGCAGCCGTGGGTGAGGACGACAAGGGGGGAAGGAGGTCCCGCTGATAGGACGGGGAGGCGGAGCCACGGCGCCGGCGAGGAGATGGAGAGTGACGTTGGTGGGAAGACCCAGAATGAGAGGAGGGGGAGTGGTGAGGACGGGACGTAGGAGAGGGGCTCCGGTGGTGACGTGGTGGGGTACGAGACCTATAGGGGAACAAATGTATAATTAAAAAGATAAATAAATAGTATATTACAAGTGACATCAATCCAATAAGATTACAATATGCAATGAGCAATGTCTGCATTTCAATTGCATGATGGGACAACTGTTTATGCTAAATTTTTGGCCCAGAGTGAATTGGAACTAACGTTTCTCGAACTTGCTGCAATTGTACTGCTATACAAGCTGCACATTAACTACTCTAAAATATATCCAAGTTACATTTCTTTATTATTGTACCTTGAGATGTAGTACTAAAACGGTTGCTGAAATGTGAGGGTGTACTCACTTTTTAAAATAATAACCCATTATATACATCTAAAATTCACCGTAGATATGATTACCTCTGTGGTGAGCTTTGTTTTTGGGTGGCAGGTTTAGGAGATGAGGACTTCCTTCTGGTCTGGGGCGACACCTCTCTTCCAGGAGAAGATACACTTCCAGATCGTTCCTCTGACGTCACAGATCGTTTAGCCTTATGGGAACTGTCGGAGCGGTCCCTACAAAACCCACCAGTTATTCATTATAATACATGTGTTTTTATTTTAATCTATTGGTTTTCTTCAACACCCAAGAACTTATATATATTAGTTTTATCTTTTATAAAAAGTTTGTTCACACACCTGCGCTTTTCTTTCTTCTCCTTGTGCTTATCCATGTCTCTGCCCCGCTCCTTGGGTTCTTTCTGCTTGTCTTCACTCTTCTCCTTGTTCTTGTGTTTGCCCTTGTGCTTTTTGCCTCCTACAGGCAGGTCTAAGGGCACAGGGGGAGGAGGGCTGGGTGTACGTGGCCCTTTCTTCTTGCTGTGTCCACTCTTGGATGATCTGATCAAAGATTAGAGTGTCAAATTTGTTCTTTTTATAACTGATCCACCAAAGCATCAGCAGCATAAATAGCAGGCCAAGCCTTGTTTTTCCTTCTGGCCTACAAAAACTTATTCTATAACTAATGAATAAAGAATTACACCTTACATCACGGACATGACTCAGGGCTGGTGTGGGTTAATTTGGGTATTCGGCATAAACAACCTTTTATTATTATATTTCTGGAAAATCGGGCAAAGAAGTTATGAGAGTGATCGAATGAAAGAAAACAAAACAAAAAAAAAAAAAAAAAACACAGAGCTCCTACACACTCTTAAAACACAGGGATATTAAGGATCAGAAATAAAGCGAACCTGCTTTCAGCCTCCTCTGTTCTGTTCTGCTCCCCCACCGGGGAGGAGATAACTGATGAAGAGGACGATTTCTTCTCCTTCTTGCTGGAGCCGCCGCCTTTCCCAATGGACTTGCGTTTAGGAGAACCACTGGGTTTTCTTTTTGGGGAGCCGCTAGATTTGCGGGACAGCGGGGAATTCTTAGAGCTGGAGCGATCGGGAGACCCCTAAAAATAAAGACACTTTGTAGTACACAAAATGACCTCAAGACACACACACACACACACATCATAAGACAAAGTGATTCATGTTAACAAATGTGTAATAGTGCAATTCAAGCAGAACTCCATGCCTCTAATTTAAGTATAATACACCGAGTTCAGACTGGGAGTTTAGATTATAGTATAAATTCCCACAAATACACCAATTGTTGTGTCAACATTAAGTTTATGTTTATGGTTCCTGTATATATGTGCTGATTGATGCTGCCTGCAGCACAAAATTAGCCAAAGGGCTTTTCATATGGCAACTCAATGCTATAAACATCAACAGTCAATTTAATGTAGCAGCAATAATTGTTGCATTATTAGGTTTGTTTTTCACTCAAATGCCAGACTGAAAGTAACAGCAAAAGCTATCCTTTTTTTTAAAGTTTCTGGTATCTTTATGACAAAGACAACTGGTTTTAACAAAGTAACAATTTTTTGTCATTTATCATAAATATATTGCATTATGAAACGTTAGCAACATTTTTTCATTTTAAATTAATATTTTCAAATTCATCATGTATTCACAAATCTATACATTCTACACGTGTGCTTACACGAACATTATCGAAAGGTCCAGATGATCTAAAACCGTTCTGTAAGATTTACTTTATATGTGTGTAAAAATTAAATTT
This sequence comes from Silurus meridionalis, assembly GCF_014805685.1. Taxonomy (NCBI): domain Eukaryota; kingdom Metazoa; phylum Chordata; class Actinopteri; order Siluriformes; family Siluridae; genus Silurus; species Silurus meridionalis. The sequence goes on from NC_060907.1 coordinate 9,266,059, forward strand.
TGGTTATTAATTTCATTATATTTATTTTTAAAAGTTTAGCTACAAAACTTAATAAGCGGCAAGTTTCTGAGTCTTGATTTTGACAAGCTTCTTTGTAAATGTATTTATTATTTTTCATTAGAGATGCGACGCCGTTTACGCTGACCTGAGAAGAAGGGTTACATGATCTACAGTACCTTATCTTTGGAAGTGCTGCTGGTCCTGGTCTTGGTCACTGATTCCTGTTTTGAGAATAAGCTCAAGTTAAAATCGTGGCTTTTTCAAACTGCTATGTCCTTCACATAGGATGCTTTATATAAGCAGCAGTTCATATATGTGTAGCTGCCAGAGGGTGTGTACCTCCTTCTTAATGAGGAGCTCTTCTCGTTTGTCCATGTTCTCCTGCTCAAGCTTCATCAGCTCGTTCTGTATCTTCTGCCTCTTCATTTCCAGGGATAACTCGTAATCGTAGTCACCGTTATCAGAGTCTTTAGGGGGAGAAGAGAGATAGATCAAGAAAGTTCACAATATGAGTATTAATTTTATATATTATATGACAAGTTAATATTTTGTCCTCAAAGTTGATGTTAAAAGCAGTAATAATAGGCAAGCGTATGGATTTGAGCGAGTTTGACAAGGGCTAAATTGTGATGTCTAGACGACTGGGTCAGAGCATCTCCAAAATGTTGTCGGTCTGCAGTGATCAGTATCTATCAAAAGTGGTCTGAGGAAGGAACAGTGGTGAACCTGGCAACATTGTCATGGCCGGCTGAGGGCACATGGGGAATGCTGTCCGATCCAACAGACGAGCTTCTGTAGCTCAGATCAATGAAGTAGTTAACACTTAACAGGTTCAGGACTGTTTCGGCAGCAAAAGGAGGACCAACAATATCATAATGTTATGCCTGATCAGTGTATATACACACACGTCTAACACCAATTAACTTTCGGACACATTGTAATGGTCTATCAATTATCCTGCTTTATCTATCATCTCACCTTCACGACTGGCTTCCCACTCTGCAGCTTCCTCTTCGCTGGCTGGCGTTCGTTCTTTAGTGATCTTTATATCTTCCTTCTCTCTGTGTCTGCTTCTGGATGAATCTCTCTGCTGCACACACACACACACACACACACACACACACACACACACACACACACACACACACACGTTAGCACACTGTGTGAAGAAAAGAAGGGGGTAGTTTTATTTATGAAATGATCTTACTCTAGTTGTTGGTGAAGTAGGTTCGTCTTGGTCTCTCTTCTGTGTGTCTGTATCTACATCCTGTCTCTTATTTTTCATCCTCTCCCGGAGATCACCAGTGGGCCTCTCAGATGACCTAGACACAACAAACAAAATAGCAAGGCACTCAGTACACATGTTGTTTGGTTGTTAAATACCTTTAAAATATATTTAGTAATATTAATTAGTCTTCTAAACCATCAGGACCGGTCCTGAGGAAAGTCGCCTCACCTGCTGAATGCTCCAGAAAAATTCTTGCCTCTTGCCGGAGTTCCATGCGTGTAGCGACAAGTGTTGCCGTAACTGCAATTTCCTGTCTTCAACCAATTTCTACACTGGGTCTGCGGGCGAAATTAGAGCGAGAGTTAATTAGGAGTCTCACTCCATAAATTAATGAATCAGAAAATGGGATGCTGCTCTTTGGCAAATGAAATATCATTTCATTTCATGAGGCTGTAGACATTACTCTAAATCTACAAGTTATGAGCCAGCCAAACTGAAAAGTCCGTTTCTATGGTAACAATCAAGGAGTGAATGTATCTCCACAATGTAGTGATGAAACCAGATTTCATGGAAAATGTTTTATTTGATGCGATTCTTGTTGATCACACAGTCAGCGCGTTTCCGCGTCACCTCTGTGGCATTACTGCCCGTGCTGGGTCCGAGTCTCTCGAAGACACTGGGCCTGCGGGATGGAGTGGTCGTACTGCTGCTGCTCTCTGATATGGTCTTCGAGTTTTCCACTGTCACCTTCCGCCTGATCTTGGACATTCTGCAGGGCTTGAGATGAAATTCTCAAACATTAGATATTAAAACATGATATTTGGCACATTTATTTTGTCTAAAAAAAGGCCACACTGGGGTAAAACACTCAGCAATACACTCAACCAACCTGCTGAGATATATAGAAATTTTGCTAGTGCGTGATTTTCTCAAAACTGATCAACCTGGACATAACGCCAATCCTAGCAATTGGGAATCGAATAACAGCTGACAAAATTTCAGCGTTGCTCCAGCAACTTCACATCATCCAAACAGAGAAGAATCTCACATGTTCTGTAGAAAGACGACCACTACAACATATATAAATATATGTTTATATACATATACACACATACGTGTGATGAGGTGGTATCAAAAAGTTTCAAGACTAGTGCTCCCAGCTTTCCTGCCACTTCTGGAACGTATCCTGGAAGTCTTCTTTCCCACCTTCGGCGAATCTCCCCAATGGTGTCAAAATCTTCGGGAAGAGGGTGAAGTCCGTAGAGGCCAAATCTGGCGACTAAGGTGGGTGCGAAAGTGAGATCGTGTTGTTTCCGGCAAGAAACTTCACGTGTGAAAAGAGCTTGGTGACAGGGTGCACACGTGGACAGAATAAGAGATGTGGTGATGAACGTAGTCCGAATATCACCAGTTGCACAGCTCCCATACTATGATGTCTTTTGGCACACTGACTTACAAAAGGTTGGCGCTTCCTGTGACTGTGTGTGTGTGTGTGTGTGTGTGTGTGTGTGTGTGTGTGTGTGTGTGTGCAGCCTTGTGCTGCCATCTGTTGGCATGTTACAAAACTAGTATTGAAACTGTTGGATGCCACCTCGTATGTAGTGTTTAACAGATTATTTTTCTATATATTACAGAAGGGAGTTAATTATTTCCTCTATATGAGCAAAAACAAAGATCAGTGAAGGCTTGTGTTTAAATTCTGCGATTGATTTTCGTAGCCCAGCACATACACAAAATATATCAAAGATAGACGTGTGTCTTTGTGAGTGCATGTACTGTGCATAAGTTTTGGCACTTTAATAAATGCTGGAAGGTGAGAATGCTTTCAATAATAATATTATTATATAACTGTGAAAACATTTTGGCTATTGATTCTTACTTCTGCACTTTTTTCATTGCACACAGTCTGGATTTTGTAGGATCAGAGTCAGGTGTATGGGTACATATACTTAAATATTATATTTATCATAAAAATAAATAAATAAAAGGATCCTGAATCGCACAACTAATCAAATGAATTAACACAATCTAGCTAACAGGTTAGCAAGTACAAGCGGCTAACTTCTTATCACGACTACAGTTTACTACCTATACAGTAGTGGAAGTTGTCCCACTGTGTTTTTGCATGGATTTGACAGATCCATCATGAGAAACATTATATTTACTTTGCATTAATAACCTCTTTCACGAGCTGAGATCGTTTTTATCACCGGTGTTGCAGCCCAGTAGTCAACTAGCTAGCTGATTAGCATGGTTAGCTTCTCGGCCTAGCTAACGGGTCATGCTAGTCAGGTAATAAACCGACAGAATAAAAAAAGAAAACTCACCGAAATGTTCAGTAAAGCACCGCGTCCAGTTTCATAAACTGTTGTGAAACGTGTACACCTTTTACACGCGGTAAAAATAGCGCAGGTCGTTATACGGCGCTCCCCAAGCCGCCTTCATGATGCTAGGTAGCGAGAGTCCGAAATCTCTAAGGACGCATTCCAAACCGCTAGGTATTAAACACATAGGGACCCTAGGTAGGGTGCGAAAAGAAATGGCTTCATACACTTCGAAGTGCACTGACTGAGGGGATATAATGGTCATTTGGGATTTAATGCAGCGCTATCAGTGCAGATGAGAGGATAGTGGGAAGCGGGATGTCCCCATACAGACACACATGGTTCCGGTTCTGGTTCTGGGAACGTTTATTGCTAGTTATCTGTATAGATTTCAGTTATATGCACAGATTATTATTATTTCTTTTTTTCTTTTCTTTTTTTTTTTTTTTTTTTTTTTACAAAAATCGAACTTATACATTTCTATTGTTCGGGGCACGTTTTCTAAACGTTCAGAAAACCTTTAAACGTGTTCACGTGTTAGTGATCTCCATTCGCCCTGCATCCACAGAACCTTTCCCGAACGTTCCCATAACATTTACACACTGTTTTAATTGCTTTACATACATTCCCCAAATATTCAATATCACTTGCATTATTTTGTTTCCCTAACATTCCTGTAATGTTTAGACAACATTTAAAACTCTTCCCTAATATAATAACATTTACATTTTTATTTTTTTTACATTTCACATACCCATCATGTTTTAGATCCGTTTTCCTAACTTTCACATAACATTTAATACCGCTTCAATGACTTTAAATATGTTCCCTGAATATTCCAGAGACATTTAAATTGTTTGCTTGAGGTATATGTTTCCCTAACATTTCCTATATGTTTAAAAAACATTTCCCTAACATTTTCATAATATTTACATACTGTTATAGTAAATTTAAATACATTCCCCTAATATTCCAATAACTTTTCCATTATTTTCTCTGCATATACATCTTGTGTATGTGTTATAATGTGTAGATAGGTTTCCTTAACGTTCCCATAATGTTAAAATACGTTCCCTTATATACCTATATATATATATATATATATATATATATATATATATATATATATATATATATATATATATATATATATATATATATATATGTGTGTGTGTGTGTGTGTGTGTGTGTGTGTGTGTGTGTGTGTGTGTGTATGTGTATATATATATATATATATATATATATATATATATATATATATATATAGTTAGATAGATAGATAGATATAATATTTTAATCCCCTAAAATAACATTTACATTATTTTCTCTGCATATACATCTTGTTACCATTCCTATAATGTGAAGATAGGTTTCCTTAACGTTCCCATAATGTTAAAATCGTTCCCCTTATAAAGTAATAAAATATATATAATAAAATATATATATATATATATATATATATATATATATATATATATATATATATATATATATATAAATAACTATTTTATTATATTATATTATTATATTATATATATTATATATATTTTATATTATATTATAATCCCCTAAAGTAACATTTACATTATTTTCTCTGCATATACATCCTGTTACTATTCCTATAATGTGTAGATAGGTTTCCTTAATGTTCCCATAATGTTAAAAAACGTTCCCCTTATATTCCAATAACATTTACATAATTTTTTTTGCAGATATATTTCCCTAAAATTCCTTCAATGTTTAGATACAGTTCCCTAACATTCTCATAAATACTGTTTCAATAACTCCTAATATGTTCCTCTAATATTCCAATAGCACTTAAATTATTTTCACTGCATATTTTCCCTAACGTTCCCAAAATGTTTCATTTATTTGCGTCACATAACCCGTTTTTCCAACATTACCATAACTTTTACATTATTTTCCCTGTGTACATCTTATTTGTGTTCACAAATTCAGCATTAATATAAAAAATAAAAACAAATCTGTCAAACTTTACAAAAATGCAATGTTAATATTTAGCACAATCATGTTAGATGTAGTTGTATTTTTCTCTTTTGTAGCCTAATGATTCATTGTTGGCTTTGCAGAAGACACAATTATATCTCTAAATATAATATGTATTCTTTTTTAAATCCAAAATTTAAACAGTGGCCTATTTATTGTGCTTTTGCAATATCTAAATGACCGTCTTTACATTTGTTTATATACAAACATGAAATGTAAAAGCAGCCTTGTTAAAATTTGCATGTAAGAGAACGTTACATGAATGTTATTGAAATGTTAGTTTTACTTTACAAAAAGAGAACATGCTATTTTTCTCGTAGGTTTAATGAACATCACTGACAACACTGATCAAACGCTTGCTCAACGTTAATAAATGGTTTTAAAACTAACAACTCTAAGGTGAAACAAAAGGCTACTCTTCGAGGAATGTTTTTTGTTTGCTGGGTACCAAGCAGCACACAATAACACTAGGCTTTTTATTTGCTTTATTATTTTCTGTATTGCAATTGAAATTAGGAAAATGACTAATAATCATTGCAGTTTTTGTAAATGTGTATATTTATTTGTACCAGTATCAAATTGCATGTTTTACATTTACCAGCTATTTGGATTTTAATACTGTGTTACTAATACTAAGCAAATTTCTTCTGAGAAAAGTAGGCTGACTCGGCTGGCCACTGAAGCCTCATTTAACTAATTAAATTCACTCAGATGAGAGTATGAGAGAGTTTAATAAAAGCAGTATTGGAACTTGGTGACTCAATGCACAGCACAATTTCATACATTTCCATCAAACAGAGTCTACATATCAAGTGTGATAAGAATAGAAATAACATGAAACTATGGAGGGCAGTGAGAACATCATATATGTAGAATAAAGGTTAAAGCATAGATTCATTGAAGTTTCACCAGGACACGCAGAACAATGGTCTTGACCGCTGCAAAGGCTTCATTGCAGGCACTTGTGATCAGGTTGGGAGGAAGGAGGAAGCCGTACTGCCCACGGTCTTGCAACTCAAAAGTAAACGAGTATTTAATGCCCTGATCATAGGCCCAGTCATCTGATCCCCCAGGAGCTATATCTGATCAGAGAGCAAATAGGAAGTGACATGGTGGATGTAAGAAATAAATGTGTAAATGTCAGCAGAAAATTGTACATAATCAGATGTACATTATAATTTTTTTTGCTTAATGAACATACAGTAATTTCCGGACTATTAAGCGCACCCAAATATAAGCAGCACCCTCTGAATTTACAAAGATTTTTATTTTGAACATAAATACGCCGCACCTGTCTATAAGCCGCAGGTGTTTACACTGAAACTAATGAACTTTACACAGGCTTTAAAGACAGTGTCTGTTACACGGCTTGTATCTAAACAGTAGCCTACCAAGAAAGTCATAGTTCACTGTCTTCCTCCTTCCTTTCACAACATTTCTCTCGAGAGTTTATCTTTTGGCATCGTCATGCGTTTAAAAATCACCATTGGTGAAGCTTTTCTCCCGATGCCGTGCAGCTCAGAACACAGGTGAAGTGCGTTTTTTTCATGCCCGGTTGTTTTCAGCGTGACGAATGATTCGCATTTCCTGTAGACAGTCCGAGTAAGCGGCAGGTCAAACGTCAGAGGAACATCATCCATATTTATGATGTGGTGCGGCCCGATTCAGTGGGAGCGCATCTGATTTAATATAAAGAGTTTCATTGGTTCACCTGAACCCTTTCAGCAATTTCATTGGTCTAATATTATGGGGTTCAGTTTTTTATCTTGAAGCTTGTGAAACCAAGAAAACCCCCGCAAAAATCTACATATTAGCTGCTTCGTTGTTTAAGCCGCAGGGTTCAAAGCGTGGGAAAAAAGTAGCGACTTATAGTCCAGAAAATATGGTATATTTATATGTGAACATATATTTTTAACATGCTTACATATTGTTTTTGCTCCAGAACCGAAGCGATATTGGTTTCTGTAATGGCGACGTATTTTTGAGGATGCCTCTTGGACAAGATCGTACTGTCAGGGAGCACACACACACACACACACACACACACACACACACCAGAGATGGCAAAAGTAGACACATCCTTCACTTAAGTAGAAGTACAGATAGTCATGTTGTAAAAGACTCTGGTAAAAGATAAAGGACTGACTAGACTTTTTCACTCAAGTTAAATTAAAAAGGTTTGGGCTCTGACATGTACTTAAGAAAAAAGTAGCCTTTACTACTACCTGTTTTAGTGTCACACTGGTAACTGGACCACATCATAATAATATTAGGGATGTCAATCGATTAAAATATTTAATCGTGATTAATCGCACGGTCGTTGTGACTTAACTAACGATTATTCGCAACTTAATCACACATTTATATCTGTTCTAAATGTACCTTAAATTAATACTTATCTGGTTTTTAATACTCCGATCAACATGGGTATGGATAAACATTGATGCTTTTGCCAAAAAAAATTTAAACTATACTACATTGTATGGACAAAAGTATCAGGACACCTGACTTTCCCAAGCATTTGTTATTCTTCCTCAAACTGTAATACTGGACATGTAGTTCACTTTTGTTCATTTTATCATTCAAAATCCTGTCTCAATCCACATCCAGTTTTTTTTTTGTGGTGTTGCCATATTGGACCACTAGAATTACTTATTCATTACACCACTGTTTCCTGTGTAAAAGTTTGTACACCCCTGACCATCACACCCATTCACTTTTTCCACAAAGCTTTGCTACAAATCTAGAAGTACAGAATGTCTTTCTATGCTGTTGCATGATAATTTCCATTCACTGGAATTTAAATGCCAAAACCTGTTCCACTATGACAATACCTCCATGTTGTGTAAAGGTTGGAGTGGAAGAACTTGGGTGTCCTGCACAGATCTCTGACCTTAACTACATTGAACCACTGTGAGATGAACTACAATGCTGACTTGCACCACAGACCTCCTCACTTAACATCAGTGCCTGATCTCACCAATACTCTGAATGCCTACAAATACCTACAGTAATGCTTCAACCTCTGATGAAAAACCTTTTGCAGAAAAGAATGAAGCTTATTATAAGAGTAAAAAGGGATCTGAAATAAGTACATACTAGTATTCATGTACACATTACTGTACATACAGGATACAAGTACACATAGGTGTTATGGTCATGTGTCTACATACATAAGGAAACAACACTATTTATTAATTTGCTTCACAAAGCATAAAAAATGCCATTGTGTAAAAATGCTTGTGTTAAACCTCACCAGCTCATTGTGGTTTGGGATCTGCTCGTGGGTGTAGGAGTACGGAAAGAGCAGCATCTGTGAGTAAGAATGAATGGAGAAATAAAGTTTGACCACATCCTTGTGGGAACGCAAGAACTTGGTCACAGCTTGCACCTCAGGCTCAGACTCCGGATACTGGCCGCAGTAAATATCAGAACAGGGATTGCTGGACGCTCCCTTCGCTTCATCATGGAAGAAAAAGTAGTTGAAAAATAGTTTTAGACTTGATTATGGTTGAAGCAATACTTCAGTAATACTTTTCTCAGCCTAAACTCTTTCACCTGCATCTTTAGTGTATGTGTAGTTATCAGAGACACCAGCCTCTAATGTCTCTCTGTACTCAAGTTAATATCTTTCTTCTGACAATCACTAAAACTGTATGACTTTCTCTTATATCTCTTTCATCCAGATCCCATTATTGTAAGATTACAATAGTTTTAGTGTTCATTTTGCCTATTTTTGACATTTATCTGAATACTTTTCAAAGTTCTATGTTTTCTTCTCAACAGAGGAAAACGTATTGAAATGATTGTGTTTATCACAGATACACTACAGAATCAGTGTAAAACACACTAAAGTTTATAGTTGGTTTAGTCTCTAGTGGGTGTAGATTTTACATTTCTTAGAAGTGAATTTGAATGTAACATAAACTTGGCTACTAATAAGCTGTCTATATATCCAACCATACATCTATTAATTCATCCATTCATCTGTACTAAATCCTTTCCACTTTTGTTCACTCTGTTATTCTGTTTGCACTGAAGATATCATTTATAATGCCATTTACACATCTCACTTGCACTTTACTGTCAGGCTACTTCATTATGCCAATTACTTTACACCTTAAGAAACCTTCTTTTTTGCACTTCTGTTTAGTTTGCTCATATGTTTTGCTTTGTATATAGCTTTATATACATAGCTATTGAGTATTAATCGCTTTGAGTATAGAATAGTCAAATCCAATTTCTCAAATCTGATTTAACACAAGCTAATCTAATAAAAGATTAGTTAGTAAAATGTCAGTGTCCATATATTATATATAACATTTGTACAGTACTGTATTAGCATTAGTTAGTTATTAACATCTGTATTTATGAATGACAGCATAGGAATTTCGGGGTTTATTACTGACTGCACCAGTTGGCATCAAAGTTTCTGTTCAAGTCGACTCCGACGCACAAACTGTCATCTCTACTTGCCCGGTTCTTCCTCCACATGCGGTTCTGTGGAGTAAAACCGGACATACACACGACTGAAGTAAAGCATTAAGGTTCAACACGATCAACAAAATCAATGTATAATTAGACATCAATATGTATACACACATCACAAATCATAAAGATGATTAATCCTCTCATATCTTTTATCAACATAATGAGATGCGCTGGTTCAACAGATCTCCCATTGTGTTCCCTGAATATTATCAACTGAAACTTGTTCCTCCTGCACTGTTTAAGCATCATTCATGTTATGAAGTCTTTACTCTTTACCATGAACATGATGTTTTCAAGCCATATGTTTCTCTAACATTCTTCTTCCTAATTAACTTTCTTTCCTACGTTGGTGCAATTGTCTGTACAAATAAAATATATATATTAAAACTATACTACACTATACTGTCAAAAGTATCAGGACACCTGACTTTCCCAATCAAACTGTTTTTGAATGAAGTAGCATTATACTTTTACCTTCACTTGAGACCAATAGCACATCTTAATAAAGATCTGTTTAACATGGTTTGGAGTGGAAGATTTCCTGCGATAGAGCTTTGACCCCAACCCTACATAACACCTTTGACATGAATTGAAATATTGCCCCAAAGGCCTTACCCTATATCAGTATCTGACTTTACTAACACCCTTGTGGCTGAAAGAGCACAAATCTCCACAAGCACACTCTGAACTCTAGTGGAACATTTTCCCAGAAGAGTGGAGGTTATTCTTACAGCAAATAGGGACCACATGTGGAACTGAATGTTCAAAAAGCACATGAAACTTATGGTCAGGTGTCCATGAACTTTTGTCTATATAGTGTATGTCAATCATGGGGTTCAGTAGATATTCGATTGGATATGTTTTTACCCTGATGCTTTATAAATACAGACAACCACATAATATTTATAATACCTCTCTGTAACAGTTATATTTCCTTATTTTAGTTAAACACATAAATGATTTAGTATGTTGCATTTTTGAGCACTGTTCTGATTTACTATGTTAATATCTGTTACATTGCGATGTCAAATTACTATTAAATATATATTCAACCAATTCTAAACAATCTTGAGGTCCCGAGAACATGGATGTCTTACTGTTGTCCATGTGTACTTGTATCCATCAGGATTCATGATGGGTAAGATGTAGATGTCCAACTTGTCCAGCATTGTGGTGATATCAGGGTTTTCCTTGTAAAATGTCAGAGCCTGAAGAAGAACAAGTATAACATGCACTTAATAACTATTGTAAGCGTTTAAACACAGAAACCAGAATCAGTGGAAACATTTCCCTTTAGGAAACATATACCGTAAATATTTTTTTTATAACAAAAGATCTTAAAAGATATATACATCTTAAAATATATATATAAAAGATTCTGAAACTCTTCTGGAAAGATGTTCCACTAGATTTTGGAGTGTACTTGTGGAGATTTGTAATCATCCAGCCACAAAATTGCTAGTAATGTCAGGTAGTGATGTAGGAGTGGCGAGGATGCCTTGGGCATGTCAGTGTTCACATTCATCCCAAAGGTTTTTTTTTTAATGGTTTAAGGTCAGAGTTCTATAGCAGGAGATCTTCCACTCCAAACCATGTAAAGCAGATCTTCATGGAACTGGAATTTTACTTTGTGCACAGGGGCATTGTCATGCTGGAACAGGTTTGGGTCTCCTAGTTCTAGTGAAGGGAAAAATATAATGCTACTCAATTCAAAGACATTTTATACAATTGTGAGTCTCCACCTTTGTTGGTAAGAGTCACATATGAGTAGTATCCCAACCTTCTTCTTCATATAGTGTAACTTATGATCTATCAAGCTTATTATCAAGGTACAGAAATATATTTTAGAACATGTTTTGGTAACAAGGGGAGACCAAGAAGAGTGTAGTCAGTTTAAAAAAAATTGCTTAAAATTGTTCCTAGAGGAGAGCAAATCTTACAAATTTGATGAACCAAAGGCAAAAAGCAGGTGATATCCACTCTCGAGCATGAATCCCACAATCCATCCACATGGCTTTATCCACTGGACCTCGTCTTCCTGACAGCTAATGCACAGACAAAAGCTCATTCAACTAAATCATATAGTAATTTACTGGACTATGGACTAAAAAACACAAAAGCTAAAATATGAAATGTTAATAAAACATGAAGAAGATGATCCATGCTTATTGTCATTTTAGTCGTATTTCCTAAATAGAATGAGACATAAAAAGACAAAATGTTACCTTTAAGACAAAAAGTGGATTTTTCTCGAACGATGAGCCGATCAGAATGAGTTTGGTCATGTCAGGGTAATCTTCGCTCGTTTTATTGAGGAAATGATAAATCTGGATGAGAACAAGAATTGCATCATCATAAAAGATGAAAATGCATTATAACAAATTATAACAAATATTTCCTCCGTTCTGTTGATGATAACATGCAAGTCTTGCTTTACATCCTCTAAAGAGTGATATCTTTCATTAGTCCCACTGCTCTTGGGGTCTGTGGTGTCATTTCGGGTCTGCTCCTGGATCAGGCGTTGTGTGTTCTCCAAGAGAACGCTGCACAAACCACAACATGTCTGAGATTCAGTTCACAGTCTTGCAGCCTTTTAATCATCATGTCACCATTTGTATTGCAAATGCAAAAACTCAGAGCAGCTACTCTGAGATCAGACCAAATCCTCAGCCATTAAAGTTCAACATTAGACTATAAATCAGAAGTATTTCCTTTAAAAGGGCTTCTATACCGGAAGAGGAATCCATGTGTTTGTAGCTGCTCAGTAACTCGTGCCAAGCTGCTGGATTGGACGTACAGATGGACAGGTGTGTTGGCTGTGATGTGGCTGGGAGACGCCGGCTGCCATAACACCGTCTGATTCACAGCAAAAAAATCCAAAACAAATAAACAAAAAAACAGCATTACACTGTACAATTCTACATCAGGTTTTTTCACACTTTAGAGTAAAAGCACATAAATGGTAGCTGGGTGGTTAAGACAATAGACTTTATATCTGAAGAGTATGAGTTCAAATCCCAATCACACCAAGCTGCCACTCCTGGGCCCCTAAACAAGGCCCTGAACCACATAACTGATCAGTTGTATAAATTAGATAAAATATAAGTCGCTCTGGATATAAATGCAAAAAAGCCCAGTTTAGAAGAAGGCAAATCAGTAAATCAATGCTCAGATGGATGTCGTTGCATTATGGATGCTAACATGGACAAAATATACTTGTAAAAATCCTAAGAATCCTAAGAAAAAAACATTTCCAGTCTGCTTACTGTTTTAATATTTTGTCATCAGATTCTATTGTTCCTAAGAATTTTGACATCCAATCTTGATTTTCTAATCTTGAAATTTAATTTTGATTTTTTTCTGTCTAACTTGAAGAGAAAGAAAGACTGATGAAAGAACAAAGGTTTACGGATGTTATAACACACGCAATAACAGCAATTCTCGTTCCTACATTGCATGTAATTTACAATAAAACAATATGATCAACATTGCATGTAACCATCATGAAGGAAGCAGTAGCTATATTTTGCATCACACCACTCTGTTGTTGATTCTTTTCAGTAGTAAGTCTCTAGGTGCTTTATTCCCTCCATATACAGCACTATAAGATTAAATTAGATGTTTAACAGTGTGTGTGTGTGTGTGTGTGTGTGTGTGTGTGTGTTTGTGTAAATACATTACATGCCTCATTATGGCTGGATATGTTCTGCAATAGGTTCACTTGCTCCTGAGTTACAGCTGTAATGGACAAAACTTTGTCTCTGGTTTATAGAAAAAAATAAAATAATTTGATGAATTTCAGATAAAAATAAATTGTGTAATATTTCCCCTTTAAATATCTTCATAGTTCACATCTATTATTCTACATAATAAACTACAACTTTCCAGTCTGAATTTGACAAAAAGCAAAGCTCCTGGTACAATCCCACATGACTCCGAAGCCAGGCTCTGTATCAGCTACAGGAGTAATCAAAACTGATCAGGTTTAGAAAACAGATCCAGACAGAGGCAGTTAAAAAGTGTACTTACTGTTCCGATGTGCAGAAACAATTTCTCAGAACGCAATGAAACGCAATTAAAATGGTTAATAAAACCAGAGGTCTCATCTTTGCTTTGTTGGCTTGTAACACTCTTATGCAATAGTGAAACAGTGGAACAGTATTGATTTGGACATGTTGACTTTTCTAGTTAAACTTTTGCTGTCCTAAATCAGAGAAAAGCGATCCATGCTTATCACACAATGTTGAAGTCACTCAGAGACTGTTGGATCAGTTGCACCTACAACCAGACACAAATGAATACACTGAGTTATCTGAATGTTGAAGACTGAGTTAGACAAAACAGCAGTATATTTCTTTTTATTGATCGGAAGGTCGAGGGTTCAAGCCCCTCTATTTCCAAGCTTCCACTCTTGGCCTTAACCCTCTGTGCTTCAGGGGCGCTGTATCATGGCTGACCCTGTGCTCTGACCCCAGATCCCTAACATTGCTGGGATACACGTATATATAGAGTAAAAGCCTCTTTCTTTCTTATTTTTTTCCTATAGTTTAATTCCACAATGATTACACCTCAAATGTGATCTATTATACAAAATATTTTGATCTTCATTTCTAAGAAATGAACTAGATATGCTCAATTCCAGTGTTGGACTGTAATGAAGTGAATGTAATAGAACTACATGTACTTTTTCTACACATCATTTCAAAGTCAAATTTTGTAATTTTTACTCAACTACATTTTGCAAAATCAGTCATTCCTTTTTATTTATGATGATAAAAACGTAACTGGTTAAACAAGCAGCAAGACACCGATCAGGGTCGGGCGCTCGCTCTGTTTTAAACTCGATTTGATTGGTGCTTGGTGGCATCTACTTATCACCAACATACAGTTCAGCATCAGTTCAACAGCTAGCAGAACATTTAGAGAGGATTAAATAGATTGAGGATTAATAGATTGGTGTGCTGAGAGAAACATTACACAACAAGTCTTTTCACATAAACTGAGTTGATTAAGTAAAGAGACTTGTGACAAAAATAATAGGAACATTATAGCTATAATAAATCACAGTACTTTGGATACTAAAGTACATTTGAAGGCAAATACTTATGTAGTTTTATTCAAGTGAAAGTTAAAGGGAGCACTTTTACTTTAGCTGGAGTCACATTTTACCCACTGTAACTCAACTTCATGTTTTCTGTACTTCGTCTAACACTGCTCAATACAAGTCAATAATGTGTTTTTATTCCCGCCGCTCAGCAGGCGGCGCTGATGCACAGTTTAGGTTCAGAATTTTAAATATCGTCGACATTAATCGTAGAAGAAGAACGCAACCCGGAAGTGTGAATGTTGTGTTGTCATTTCTTACGAAGATGTCCGACCACGATCACCTGTCAATCTGTTTGTGCGATTTAATCAGGTAATTACTGTTTTAAAGAAAAATATATGTCTTTATATATATATATATATAAATAAAAAAAAAAACGTACAGCAGCAATAAAACAATAATCTCAAAAAAAAAAAGTTAAATGATCTGAGCTGCATGTTCGGTCCTTCTACAGTATGTGTAATGAATGGGTTTTGTGTTTTTATTTTTTCACCAACCACTTATAATAGCAAAATCCTTTTACTGGCAGTTATTGATACTATAAAAATACCCACTTTAAAACTTGCAAGCTTATTCTGCGAAATGATGCAAAACTCCTGTCAGTTACAGCCTGAAATGTGTCATGAGATCAGATCAAATATGGAAAATCTGATCTGAAGGCAACAGAATTTCAGGTTAATATGGAGAAAGGAGAAAATTTCAACGCTGCCTCTGGATGGCTTCGATTGGAAGCCACTGTGTGCTACAGTTTGCATTTGATCACCATCACTGCACACCTCAACAACGTTTAAGTGCAGTAAATGGACATGTTGGTGCCACCCAGATGAGGATGGGTTTCCTCTTGAGTCTGGTTCCTTTCAAGGTTTCTTTCCTAATGCCATCTGAGGAAGTTTTTCCTCGGCACTGTCGCCACCGGTTTGCTCATTAGTGGCAATGTAACAATCATTTTCATTCTTTATTACTGCATTATCTGTGTGAATCTGCTTTAATATAATGCCCATGAGCTATACAAATGAAAATGTATTGAATAAATAAAAGAGAGGCTTTTACTTTTTTTTTTTACCTCTACTTTTACATTACAGCACAGTGAATTTCTTTCTTTGTATATCCCACCAGTGTTATGAAGCTGGGGTCAGAGAACAGAGTCAGCCATAATACAGCGCTCCTGCAGCAGAGAGGGTTAAGCTCGAGGGCCCAATAGTGGCAGCTTGAAAATGCCAGGGCTTAAACCCCTAAACTTCCAGCTAGTAACCCAGAGCCTTAACCTCTGAGCTACAACCTCCCCATGATGTGATAAATGTTCTTACTGGTTTTAGTTATGGTCATTTTATGCTTGGTCTATAGCTGCTGAGGAGAATTCTCCATCACGATCAATTCACATGAACAATAAAGCTCCTGGGAACCAGAACCACCAAACCAAGCCTGCTACTTTCCACTTTTATTTTTCTTTCATTGCTTCTTCATGCTTTCCTCTTTGGACATGATGAAAGGATGCACCGGGAGAAAAATCAGGACAGAAGGAATCGAGGACAAGCATGCTTACTCTACTAGACATGCTTTTCCGTTGGGGCCTTTCTCAAAAATGCCACGGCCAAACATTCCTGACCAACTTTCTTTGCAATTAGGTTACACCAGTGCTGTATATTATCCGTTAGAGTTTCTGAGGAGATTTTTACATTCAGCACTTGATATTTCCATGGATTTCACACAGTTTGCCGCATAGTTATGCGTCTAGATAAATATAAAATCTATAAAGTTTTGATCGATTTTTCTGGTCCTGTTTAAACCAAGGAAAGAAAAAAAATGGCATTGCACCATTGCTTGTGTTCCTGTTGTCATATTGAATAGAAGTGAATATTGTTTCCATGACCCATTTTGGCACAAAAGATCATTTTATTCATAGTACTGCCATGCTTTCCTTATTTAGACTTGTATATTGCTTTACTGGGTATACATGGACCAGGCATAACATTATGACCACCTGACTAATATTGTGTTGGTCCCCCTTTTGCTGTCAAAAGAGTCCTGAACCCAGTGGGCATCGACAGCATGAACTACTTTAGCGGTCTAAGCTACAGAGACTCGTCTGTTGGATCAGACCTCACGGACCAGCTTTCGCTCCCCACGTGTATCAGTGAACCCTGTCGCCGGTTCACCACTATTCTTTCTTTGGATCAATTTTGATAGATATTGAACACTGCAGACTGGGAACCTCCCACAAGAGCTGCAGTTTTGGCAATGCTCTGACCCAGTCGTCTAGACATCACAATTTGGCCCTTGTTTAACTTGCAGTTGTCAAAATCCTCACACTTGCCCATTTTTTCTGCTTCTAACACATCAACTTAAAGACAAAATGTTCACTTGCTGTCTGTTACACCCGACCCACTAACAGGTGCCATGATGAAGAGATAATCAGTGTTATTCACGTCACCAGTTATAATGTTATATTATTATGCCGGGGTATTTATTGTAACAAGTTTCATTTTGCTGCCATTGATTGTAAGATAAATGTCTTCTTTCCTTGTTATGTGTTTGATGCAGATTGTTGTGGTCACTACTTTTGCCATGCTTCTACCTGTCTCTCATCCTGACTGGAGTGCTTTTCCTGTTCATCACGGGGATTCGCGCTTGGCTTCAGTCTGGCAGAAAAGCGCGCAGAGTGCAAGATGGACGACCCGCCGTCGCTTTCTTCCACCCGTACTGTAATGCAGGAGGTGGAGGAGAGAGAGTGCTCTGGTGTGCCATTAGAGCTTTGCAAAACAGGTATGTACTTAAAAACAAAAAAACCTGCAGTCGGAAATGTATTATAATTGGCACAAGGTTTACAACTTGAATTATCAGTGTGCTTTGCATATCGAACCCTTCAGTGAGTGAGTGCCATTATATAGACTAAAGTTTGCAGACACCTGGTCATAAGTCCGGTATGTGTTTTTTTGAGCATCACATTCCACATTTAGTTCTAATTTTCTCTTATAATTCCCTCCACTCTTCTGGGAAGATGTTCCAGTAGATTTTGGAGTGTGCTTGTGGACATTTGTGCTCAATCAGACACAAAGGTGTTCGTAAAAACAGGTACTGATTTAGGGTAAAGAGAGTTCTAGTTCATCCCAAAGGTATTCAATAGGGTTTGAGGTCGGAGCTCTACAGCAGGAGATCTTCCACTCCAATGCGTGCAAAGCAAATCTTCATAGAGTTTGCTTTGTGCACAGGGACATCATCATGCTGGAACAGGTTTAGGTTTCCTGTTTCGGGTCTCCTGGTTCAATTGTCATGCTATCACATCCAGATACATAAAGTACAATTGTGCACCTTTTGTGGTAACTGTTTGGAGAAGAAGCACATATGTCTGGAAAAGACAGGTGTCTCAATACCTTTGTCCGTATAATGTTTGTGCCATAAAATAACAGTGTGGAATTGTGCAAACAATATATAGGGCAAGTTGAAACCAATCTACAACTAGCTGTATGTGTGAGCTCCATAGATTACGTGCGAGTACAATCTGTGTCTGTTTACTGTTTCTGAGTACAATCTGTGACCGTGTACTGCTTCCATAACACTTGGAACTGGATGTTAGAGTATAGTATTGAGACGCAAAGCAAACATTACTTAAAGGGCAAAGGACAAATCCATACGATGTTCCTAAGCACAGTGCTGATCTAGGTAAAGAGTCCAGAGCTGATACTAGATCAGTAAGTCTAGACCAGAGGTGGGAAGTAACGAAGTACAAATACTTCGTTACTGTACTTAAGTAGATTTTTCTGGTATCAGTATTTTACTCCACTATTTATTTTTCAGACAACTTTTTACTTTTACTCGTTACATTTTTACACAAATATCTGTACTTTTTACTTCTTACATTTTCAAAACCGGCTTGTTACTTTAGTTTTAATCCATTGATTTGGTGAAATATATTTTTTTTATTTGCACTGCGCGTCGATTTCAGCCGAACAACCGATTTCCTGTTACTGCGCGTCTTTTTCAATCCCCTGGTGTATAAAGTCCTGTCTCTCACTCACCACAGATGTAGACTAGTTAACGAAGATAAGAATGAGCAGGCAGAAGGCAGTAAGAAGTTTGGGGTTAATGTGGATGAGACAGAGGGAGTCAGTGATGTAAACATGACTGAGAACAGACACATTCATGATCATCATCATCTTTTCTCTGCTTGTGTTCTATATGTGGATGTTCCGCCTGGACACATTCATTCGGTAAAAACATTTTTAATTTGTTTTGTTTACTGATTTTTAATCAGTAAACTTTTGTTTTATTTATGCGCCAAGTCTCAAATTAAACACCAAATCCCCCATGTTTTACACAATTAACTCTCTAGGTGGCGTTTTGTGGGTTTTTCCCTCATAATGGTGACACAAACTACTTTTTACTTAAGTACATGTCAGAGCCAAGACTTCTTTACTTTCACTTGAGTAAAAAAATTTAATCTGTACTCCAACTTTTACCCGAGTATTTTAAAACATGAGTATCTATACTTCTACTTAAGTAAAGGATGTGTGTACTTTTGCCACCTCTGGTCTAGACTATAGAGTTGCTTAAGAGACCTTGGAGTAGGAGACCAAGTACAACCTAAAATTATGCACAATTATTCTACTTTACCCTAAAAGCTTTGCACTACAGCTGTAAGACTTTATTTATATAACATTAGTTCTTTATCTTTGCTTAATTGCAGGTACACAGATGTGGATTTCGTCATTTACACCGGAGATCAGGGTGTCACGGGTGAGCAGATTGTGGACGGCGCTCGTCGCCGATTTAACATACGCCTACCACGTCCAGTCCGCTTTATCTTCCTGAAACACCGGTTTGTGGTGGAGGCCAGTCTTTACCCCCATTTCACCCTGTTGGGTCAGAGCATCGGTTCCCTTTTCCTGGGCTGGGAGGCGCTCACGTCATTTACGCCCGATCTCTACATTGACTCCATGGGCTACGCTTTCACTCTACCTGTCTTCCGTTACCTGGGTGGATGCAGAGTGGCGAGTTATGTGCACTACCCTACCATCAGCACAGACATGCTGTCAGTGGTTCGTGACAGAAACCCAAGGTACAGGTTTTGAAACTGAAGCATTGATAATCTGTGAGGAAAACAAAATCTAAATCTAATCACTACCTGATCAGTCATTTTTTAAATATGTTCATCTGCCTTTTTCCTTTAATAGGTTCAACAATGCAGACTACATCACTAATAACCCTATTTTGAGTGCCATCAAGGTGGTATATTACTGTGCCTTCGCCCTGCTCTATGGTCTCGCCGGCTCCTGTAGCGATGTGATCATGGTGAATTCCACCTGGACGCTGGGGCACATCCTAGCACTGTGGCGTGCCCCGAACCGCACCAGTGTCGTCTACCCACCCTGCGACGTCCAGGCCTTTCTTGACATCCCTCTGGAGGAAGAACAGGACAAAGATGGGGGCAGGAAGTGCCACTCCATAGTGTCAGTGGCTCAGTTTCGACCAGAGAAGGACCATCGGCTACAGGTCAAAGCCTTCCGGAAACTTCTGGACAGACTTGGGGAGGAGCCTGGCAGGACAGATCAGGTGAAGCTGGTGTTGATTGGTGGATGCCGGAACCAGGATGATGAGGATAGAGTACTGATGCTGAGGGGGCTGTGCCAGGAGCTGGGTGTGGCCGATAGGGTGGAGTTTAAGCTGAACATCCCATTCGAAGAGCTTAAGAAGGAGTTAGTGGATGCTACCATCGGCTTGCACACCATGTGGAATGAACATTTTGGCATTGGTGAGAGCAAAACTCTGTGTGTGTGTGTGTGTGTGTGTTTGTGTGTATATATAAAATGAATTAAGAAAATGCGAGAGAGAGAAGTTTGGATGGTGTCGAGATGGTGAAGCAGGAAGTGGATAGGATTAACAAGGAGGAAGTGAGAGCAGCGATTAAGAGGATGCAGAGTGAAAAATCAGTTGGACCAGATGATATACCGGTAGAAGCATGGAGAGATGGCAGTTTAGGAGAGATGGCAGTGGAGTTTTTTAACCAGGTTGTTCAACAAGATTCTGGAAGGTGAGAGGATGCTTGAGGAATGGAGAAGGAGTGTGCTGGTACCGATCTTTAAGAATAAGGGTTGTGCAGACCTGCAGTAACTATAGGGGAATAAAGTTGATCAGTCACACCATGAAGTTATGGGAAAGAGTAGTGGAAGCCAGGCTGAGAGAAGAGGTGATCATCTGTGAGCAACAGTATGGTTTCATGCCAAGGAAGAGCACCACAGATGTTGATGGAGAAGTATAGAGAAGGTCAGAAGGAGTTGCATTGTGTGTTTGTGGATTTAGAGAAAGTGTACATCAGGGTGGAGAGAGGAGTTGTGGTATTGTATGAGGAAGTCAGGTGTGTCAGAAGTATGTGAGGGAGGTGCAGGACATGTACAAGGACTGTGTGACAGAAGTGAAGAGTAGAAACGACAGACTGGTTCAAGGTGCAGGTTGGACTGCATCAAGGGTCGGCTCTAAGCCCTTTTCTGTTTGCAATGGTGATGGACAGGTTGATGGACGAGGTCAGACAGGAGTCTCCAAGGATTATTATGTTTGCGGAGGATATTGTGATTTGTGGTGAGAGTAGGGAGCAGGTTGAGAAGAGTCTGGAGAGGTGGAGGTACGTGCTGGAGAGAAGGGGAATGAAAGTCAGTAGGAGTAAGACAGAGTACATGTTTGTGAATGAGAGGGAGGGCAGTGGAGTGGTGCGGTTGCAGGGAGAAGAGGTGGAGCCGGTGGTGGAGTTCAGGTACTTCGGATCAACAGTGCAAAGTAATGGAGAGTGTGTTAGAGAAGTGAAGAAAAGAGTGCAGGCAGGGTGGAGTGGGTGGAGAAGAGTGACAGGAGTGATTTGTGATAGTAGAGTATCTGCAAGAGTGAAAGGGAAAGTTTATAGGTCTGTGGTAAGACCTGCGATGTTGTTTGGTTTAGAGACAGTGGCATTGAGTAAAAGACAGGAGGTGGCGCTGGAGGTAGCACAGCTGAAGATGCTGAGATTTTCAATGGGAGTAACAAGGATGGACAGGATTAGAAATACGTTTATTAGAGGGACAGCGCATGTAGGACGTTTTGGGGACAAAGTAAGAGATTTGAGATTGCAGAGGAGGGACATGGGGTATATCAGTAGGAGAATGCTGAGGATCCAAGAAGGAGGAAAAGAGGAAGACCAAGGAGGAGGTTTATGGATGTGGTGAGGGAAGACATGCAGGTAGTTGGTGTGAAAGAGGCAGATGAAGAGGACAGGGTGGTATAGAGACGGATGATCCGCTGTGGCGACCCCTAATGGGAGCAGCCGAAAGAAGAAGAAGAAGAGTTGTTTGTTGTCTATTTTCCAAACAAAGGCAAAAACACACAGCGAACAAATGGAAGAAGGTTCTGTTGACAGACGAGTCCAAATGTAACATTTTTGTTTCTTACAGAAGACCATATGTAAAAGAGACAACATGAGAGATGTTAGCAGACTGCTTCATACCCACAGTCAAACATGGTTTGAGGTTGTACTGAACCATTTAAAACAACACCATGCAATTCTATCTAGCTGCTAATTTAAACCAACTTCATGATCAGCGATGGATATGCAACAATGATCAAAAGCATATGTCCATGCTCTGTAAGCACTATTTTAGAGAAAAACAGTGGTCTGGAGTGTAGTCTATGATTGAATGGTCTGTCCAGTCACTGCATATAAATCATATTGAACTGCTCAACAAGGAACTGGACCACAAGGTCAGAAAGAAATCCAACTAGTGAAGACTTTTAGCATGGCAAAGTATTTCAAATGTATAAAACTGGTTTTCATGCCAAGGGAGGATTTTTTAAAAATGAAAATAAAGTGAAACATCTGTACATTTATGTGTTTGTTTGGTCAAAGTAGATCTTCATACTGGTGAATTACCTAGTGTGTTGCATGCAAACCAAAGCAATATGCCTGTGTCTGTAAAAAAACATAAAAGACTATGATTTTCCAAACGTATGACAAGTAAATTATTGTGCTTATGTGATTGCTATTTATTTCAAGTTATGCATTTTGTGTTTGTAAAATGGATTAAATAGATTCTGCATAAGTAAAGTATTAGTTTAGTTGGTTAGGTTTATTGGTGCTTGTTTATGTGCTGCAGTAGAATAGCTTTGGTCAAATGGTCTTTACCTTTGACCCCCTTTTGGAGGTTTCACATAGCAGTGAATAGCCATAATCTTCTCTGAACCAATCACACATTCCTCTGCTTTCTCTCCCTCTCCCTCAGGTGTGGTTGAGTGCATGGCTGCTGGGACAGTGATTTTGGCTCACAGGTCTGGTGGTCCTAAGCTGGACATCGTGGTGCCGTATGACGGTGGCAGCACAGGTTTACTAGCCGATGATGAAGACAGCTACGCAGATGCCATGGAGCGAATCCTCAACATGACGACCGCAGCACGACTCGAGATCCGGAGCCGGGCTCGTCAGTCAGTCAGCCGTTTCTCTGATCGGGAGTTTGAAGCATCTTTCTTGGCAGCCACTGAGCCTCTGATGGCCACTTTGGAGCGATGAATCTTTGGAGGCTAGAGGATGTTTTGTTGCATGTCTCATTCAGAGCTCAATACAACTTTCTTCCTGTTAAAAGATTGTATTGTGTGTACGCCAGGCATGTTCGTGAGCTTTCATCATCCCGTGACTCGCCCCAGCAGACCCGCAGAACATTCCCGTACACGTGACACTAAATGGACTTTTCTTTCGATTTTGTTGTTTTTAGGAAACCGAGATGCTTCTTAGTTAAGTGATGTTTTGAGTTGAAAGAGTTCAAAAAGCAACGCAATCGTAATGTAACATTGCGCATGACCCAGTTCGCAACCCTACTTTTGTAACTTGACCCTAAAAGATAAGCTGCATTTATCTGACCAGCTTTCAACTGATCCAAAACTGATCTTTTATAAGAGTGAGTAAAGAAGAAAAAAAAAATAAAATGCTCTCTGATCAGCTGTCCAAGAGAGAGTTTTCCCAGCACTGTGAAGCTGTAATGACTAGAGTCCAGTGAGCACACGGTAAACAAACATACTGTTTGGTTTGTTTCACAGTACTGATCACCGCTGTTTCTTACACTTCGGATCAACGTGTAATTCCCTCTCATTCCTGCTCAGGTTTCCACCAAAATGTCGACTTGTCTGATCATGAATGTGCATTTTCTCCTTCCTATTTAAAGACTTGGAAAATATTTTTGGGAATGTAGTTAGAAAACTAGAGCTTGATTTATTTTTGGCTTATTTATCAAAATATTTACAATAAATGGTTTCAGGAAAATGTGTCTGGTTTAAACAGGACTAGAATTAGGGAGTTCTAGCTCAAGGGTTTAGAGGTTTGAATTAAAATCTCAGCACCACCAAGCTGCCACTGCTCAGCCTTTGTGGTGCTGGGATTTTAATTCAAAGCTCTAAACCCTTGAGCTAGAACTCCCTAATTCTAACCCTCAACTGCTTAGTTGTATGATTATGATCATTGTAAATCACTCTGGATACCAGAGTTTGCCAAATGCAATAAATGTAAATGACGGAGGAATGTTTCAGATTCCTTATTAAATATTTACGATATTTATGGTGCAGGGGTTCAGTAAATAAGTATAATGCTTAAAAAATTTTTGGTCTAGATATATTATATACAATATTTAAAAATATTCTAATTATTATATTACTATATATCATCATTTAAATGTGACCTGTTGTTTCATTTCAGTGATTTATTAGTTTAACATTTGCTGTAAGTGACGGGTACATTTTGAATATCCGAAGTCAGCTTGTATATAAACTTTTTCATTTACTATACAAAAAGCCAGGAAAAAAAAAATAGACAAAGCAAATGTACCGTAATAAAAAAATAAATGAATTGAACAAGAAAAGTAGGCAAAAATTATATATATATATATTGTATTATAGTCAAAGGAATTAAATTATAGATATAAAAAATATCTTTTACAAAAAAAATCATTTAGAAATAAAAAGGTTGAAAGCAAGAGAGATGCCCAAACAAGAGCCTGTGAGCTTGTGTAGGTCTGTGATCTGCATTTCTAATTGAACCTTTTTGTCTTATATTTAAGCTGCAAAAGCTTTAACAGTACCTCCCTCCTTGAACATACTTTCAGTCTGATAATCATTTTTATGTTGTTTATGAACAAAAAATAAATGGAAGGCAAATTATTACTTACTTAGTATCCTGACTTTGTTAGTAAGTCACCAGTAGCCAAAATTGGGAAAAAAAATGTCTATGCCTTATAGTTTAAATATTTGTATTAGAAACTGACAAACAAACCGAGTTGTGCATTTACTATGTAAGAAAATCATACTCCGTCAACTAGATTTTCGCTACTATAGATATTTAAGACGGGTTGTTTTTAATAAATGCGTTTGTTACAATGGCTCCTTATAGAACAGGTTCTTTAAGGGATGAGACTAAATAAATAAGATCCAAGTGACCTCACTTTTAAGGTGTCATCATAGTGTATCTTATATCTTTTGGCTACAATTTAGCTGTCTAAATAACGTCCTAAACAGGAAATATCCTTTCAAATTATTTATATACATATATTTTCCAATTCTTTAAGAATAAACGTCTAGTCTATCAAATGTCGTAATGTCTATAATGATTTATGTGCTGCGGCGAAGAATGATATATTTTCCCTGTTACACAATAGTTATTCCTAACATTCATGTTACACAATAATTCCAAATAGTTATGTAATGTTATTATATCATTTCTTAAAGTAACCAAACAGTCGATCTACCAGGTACTGGCTGTATTTACCTAATCCATTACAGTTAGCTCAGCTCTCACACAGTTGGATAAACCTTTCCTTTTGTGTGTCCATGGTCACAGACTGCTTTATCTAATGCAGGAAAAAGGGTTGAACTGATCCTGGATCAGTTAGTGATAAGCCTAGTGCAGTGAAAGCGTGTTCCAGGAAGTATGGATCCTGATCTATCTGACTAGACAGAAGAGAGAAGCCAAGTAAAACAGAGCAGCATACTGGGAAAAGTAAATATATGGAGAATGACAAAGGTCTGATTCCAATAAAAATAGGTTCCTTGTTTCCATTTCCTATAGAGAAGGTTTAGGAGATATGGATCGAGTGAATTCCACTTTGTCAATGTCACACAGCACAATCATTTTGGTTTCTTTTAAATTCTAACAGTGGAAAAGCTCAAATTAATATGAGAAAATGAATGATATATGAAATGATATGGCTCATCATGAGGGGAGGGGTTAGGGGAAATGAGAAGATTTGTGAAATAGAACACAGCCAGAGGAGGGCGTGGGGATTTAAGGGTAGTGGTGGTTACTGCTGACCACGAGTGTCAGTTTGATTGACAGATGAAAATGAAGTGCTGCATTCTGCTCCTGCTGTTTCTTCAGTGCCTGGGAGGTTTAGGTATGTCATACATATACATTTTTATCATCATAACACTACAATATTGTTGATTTTTTTTATGATGTGAATAAACGAGGAGGTTGAGACTGAATCTGCTCATTCAATCTTAAATGATGTACAGTGTATAAGGCATAGAGCAATATTTTCCAATAGGAATGCTGGTAAGATCATTCAAGTCTAAGACTAGCTTAGCCTTCATCGGTCAATCAGTTAAATGTTGACTCTGATACAATCAGCAGGTTTTCTAGACATCGATTGCCACTGATGACAGCTATTTAAAGTCAATAAAGAAGAAGAAGAAGAAAAAAAAAAAAAGAATTTCAAAAACTACTCATGCCATCAACTGTATATTGTATATATCTATATCTCTTCTATATCTTATCTTGGCATTAAATCTGAGTTCACATCTAAGATTGTACAATTGTATTTAAACTGTTCACATTTTTCTATGACCTCTAAACAATTGAACACAATAAAATACGTATGTACAGTACAATTCAACTGTATCTATATTTCAGCAACGTTTCAAATATTTATGCTACAAGACAAAATATTCATCAGCTCTGCCCTACAACTGGTGTTCGTATTTATCAAAATTCTCTGACATCATTACTTTGTAGCGTCTAATGATACAGATTTACCCAGATTTGCAAACTTGCAAAATTGATGACCAATTTAAAATCCCAACAGGGCTCCCTCTGTTTGAACTGAGCTCTAAAGTAGACGAGGCACTGAGGATGGCCCTGGATGAGATCAATGTTCGTTTCGCTCGCCATCACCTCTACAGGGTGTCCAAGGCTACAGTCACAAAGGTAGGTGGAATTGCTACATAAATTATTTTTTTATAGGTATAAAAGTGATAGAACCCTTAAGACTTGAATGAATGAAATCCTGAAAAATCACTTACTAGAGGCCTTGTGAAAAGAATTTCTAAGCAATTACACATATGTGGACTAGACAGATATAATAGATTTCAGTGTTATTTGGTGCATGTGGTTATGAAGTGAATGTATGTATATATGTAGGTGTTACTGAGCGTTTCTGAGCGTGTTCTTGTTGATTGCGTTGGTCCCCTGCCTAAAACTAAGTCTGGGAATCAGCATTTACTAACAATATTGTGTGCTGCTACTCGGTTTCCAGAAGCAGTTCCCTTACGTCGAATTACTTCTTCAGTGGTGGTAAAAACATGTAATATTTTTTTTTACCACTTTTGGGCTACCCAAGGTAGTTCAAACGGATTAAGGAACTAACTTCTTATTCAAGGTATTTTCACAGGTTATGAAAATGTTAAACATAACTCATCATGAGTCCAGTCCTTATCATCCTGAGTCCTAAGGTGCATTAGTGAGATTTCACCAGTCCTTAAAATCTATGTTAAGGAAATACTGTTTAGATACTGAGAAAGACTGGGATGAAGGAGTCCCCCTTGTGCTATTTGCAGTAAGAGAAGCTGTTCAAGGATCTTTTGGATTTAGTCCTGCAGACCTTGTTTTTGGTTGTTCAGTTAGAGGTCCACTGAAAGCTCTTAAGGAGGCACGTAATAGTATGTATATATGTGCTAATGCTACTGCATTCTGTATAATTCAAGGCTTTTCTCCATTACATTACTCCAGGTTGTTCCATTGGGGTCAAACACATATGATATGATGCTAAAACTCTCTCTAAGGGAAACAGAATGTCGGAAGGGCTCTGGGATGGACCCTCAGGGCTGCGCCTACAATAGAGGCTTTTTTGTGGTAAGCCCCAATTTGTTTGCTTATGAATTGATCTTGGTATAGAAGTCTTAAAAAGTGTATAACTTGGTGCTTTCTGTTTATATTTGTCATAATTCAGTGGTGTTTCAGTTCACATGTGAAAAGCTAAAAGCCATTCATTTATACAAATTCTTAAAATCTCAATCAGGTCTCAGTCAGGCAAACTTGATGGTATGGTATAGTCGATTAATATTAGCAGTGGAAATTCTAAACATGTATAACTTGTGGTTTATTTTAGTGTTCAAATTTCTGTTAAATTTTAGCCATATTTATAAACAAACACTGTGTATTTTTTGTTTTACTGTTATGCTACAAACATTGTCATAACAGAATTCCTGAGAGGAATTTAAAGTCATTTATAAAAGCTCAGAATGTCCACTGCAGACTAGCTGACATGAGCAGACATGTCAAAATCTCTTTTTAGGTGAAACAATAAACTTCTGCCGAGTTCACAATGGACATAATGAGCATTTTTTTCAAATGAATTAAAATACATGAAGCCGATTAGCAATTATAACAGGATTCCTGAGTGGAAGTTTATTTACACATGATTAGCATTTTCACCAACACTAGCTAGCTAGTTCAATTCAGCTTAAAAGGTAATTGATAATTTACTGATTTTATATCTGATAATAACATAACAGGATAACTGGGTGCTTACTAAGAAAAGAGTGGAAGGTCTCTGAATTAAACACAAGATTATTTTTTTGAGATTTCAAAAGCTAATACAAACTTTTTTGACAGAAACGGAATGGAACACAAAGGGAAAAAAACATTTAATAATTACATATGCTTTTACTTGATTACGATGTATACTAGATTACAGTATTTTCTGAATTGTGTAAACCAAAACATGAACCACAATATAGTTCATGAATCAACTAGCCCTTAAATTAATAGAGTTAATAGAATTAAACTAGCCCTTTAAAAAAAGTGAGGAATTAAACAGGTTAACATTTTGAAACGACTCAGCACTTCTTGTTGTGAAATGGTGAGCGTGAAAAAAAGCTATGAACTCTTCAGCATTGACCTCAATCTGGTGCCTTGCCAACAGAACCTTTCCAAGCAAATTCAAAGAAACTGAAAGTTTGGAACTACACTTTCCATGAAAGAAAAAAAAAAGTTTTAGCTCAGTTTACTTTGCTCTTACATAACAATTTTCAAGAACGTCTTCCTCCCTTATGATTTCAACCCAATCTTTGTCCTCTTATTCTTCATCCCTTCTCCTGTGTCCAGTCGGACGCGGGCTGCCAGATCCGAACACGCTTGTCTGAGAGATTCACTAGTGTCGTCTCGATCCAATGCAGCCAGGCACAAAGTTCTAGCTCCGAGTCCAGTGAAGAGGTGAGTGTGTATAAGCCTTGTGAAGCTGTACACCATACTCCGATCATGTCGTCCTTTCAGATCCAGGTTATATACAAACACATAAAAAAAATCCGGGTGGCCTAATCAAGCTAAATAAACTGGATGTATTTGTAGTTTCAGGTGTGGACTGGATGGCAATATGATCCAAATCGCATTGCTCGTAAAGGTAAGCATATTTATCAAAACACGTTTTGTTCCTGCTGGATTAATTCTGATATGTGTGACATTCAATACACACAAAATATTTAGTTTGAGGATTGAAAAGTCACTTCACTTTGACTTAAATAAATGTTGAGGAATTTATTAAACCACTGTTGAACTTCCATATTTTAGTGTACGATTTGGACACTAGTTGTTACAACACTGTATGCACCTGTTGAGGAGTGATGTGGCGATACACACTTAAACTGGAGTGTTTGGTGCAGCTTTAATAATGATAAAGTGCAGCAGGATCTGTGGACACATCTAAATTATTTTAGTTATTTAAATTATGATAACCAGCATAAACCAAACACGATATAAATTACAAGTTGATAATCTTGAGAGATTACAAACTAGTCATACAAATTTAAATCGGTTTGATTATGCTTGCAACTGGATCCAGGATGAGCAATTTATAATACACACACTTACATTTGTTACAGACCCTGTACTTTCGACTGTGGCTCCAAGCTTTGATGCACCTCCACCGATATACCCTGGAAGACGTGGTGGCATCAACCGCCAACCAGATTATTTCAGCAACCATCTGGAATAGCTGCAGCCCTTTTCGTTTTTAACAGTAAAAAATATATGGATACAGACCTTGAAGATTTGAGTGATTTTCCATAGTTGGTGGTGCTGTAAAGTTTTGGTGGTACAATACAACATACAAAATGATTAATTAAATGTTTAAAAAAAAATGATGCTATAGGAACATAACATAACATGTCCACATCATGGGTGCTTCTCTTTGACAAATATTAAAATAAAGGACAATGTTACGGTTGGGCTGTATCACTTTTTGCGCACACACACACACACACACACACACACACACACACACACACACACACACACACTTAATCTAATCTCAAATACATACATTAAGCCTTATTTAAAAGTTTTTGTTTACACAAATATTAAAAGATAATCTTAACTTTTACTCTGCAAAATGATGCAAACTGTGAACTACAGTAGCATTTTACCTTCTGAATTTTTCCTTAATGTTGCTTGGACCACCTTTAACCCCAATCACAGGCATTCTCAAATATACCATTCTTACTGTGACATTCCATAGTCTCGTTCAATACCATTCGTCATAGACATTAAAAGACGAGAATTTGTAGTACTTTAAGACTGGATAATTAACTTTAATAATTTAATGTTTACATCATCAAAAACCTTTAAAAGAAACTTGATACTGTTGAATATTCAGTCTTCAAAAACAGATTGTGGAATACATGGTTCTACACGTTTATACATATATGGTGTGGTCTTTTTTGCATTTTGCTGCTTAGTGACAGCTGAAATCTGATTATATGGTTTGATTTTATGGTTTTAAACACTCTCTGGTCATCATTATTTCAGTAGGGACATTAATAACAATCCCACTGGTAATTGAACCAATTTTGAAATACCTATACAAGAAGGACTGTATATTGACTGCTTCCTGCTAAAGGTTTGGACATTGATCTCAAGATGCAGGACATGAGCTATACACACCAAGCCACTTGAAGTCCATGATATATAAACAACTGTTAACAGAAGGCCTGAATTCTTGGCATAAGACCAATAATTGTATTCAGGAATCAGAAACATACAGTTAAATCTGGTGATATTGTACAGTAACATATTGAAATGATGTGAATTGTGTAGAGAAGTCAGACAGGTTCAACACATTCCAAAAAAAATCTCACAGTATTCTGTAAGCATTCATGAAAAGTCTCTTCGGTTCTTTTTTGAGATTCATGAGACAGGCTTATTTTGATGAAATGTCCCATTAAATGTTTTCCAAATCTTTCCCAAGGTATTTGTCTCAACTGTTACCTATAAAGCTAAATAGCATTTTATGCACTGAGAAAACTGCTACTTAATATCACTCAAAGAGTTGAAAAACATTTTTTTTTAAACTTCACAAGCAACCAAAGAATGCCAAGCATATTCACAGGCATATTAAATCCCTCTCTTTCAGGGAAACGGGAAATGCCAGGCCAACCAAAGACTCTCAGTACAAAAACACTTAAAACTTACTACCTTTCACACAACCATAGTCAATCCTTAACAGGCATATCCTAAAATAAAAAATGTCTTCATGTATTTAAATAAATTCATATAAAAAAACAAAACAAAGGCAAAATTCATCCTTCTTGTAATTTCCCTATAGTTCATGACATTCAACCACCCAAAACCAAATTAGCTTCTGTAAGCTTAATATAATTTTGCCATTAAGTTCATGCAGTACCAGTATGTTGCAGAGATTTCCTTCATGTCATTGTTTGAAAGAGAATTTGATACTGAGTGCACCAGTATGACCATTTGACCTATGAGTAATTTTGATCACTCGATCATAAAGTTAAATATTGTTTAAAAGCCAGTTCCAATGATTGCTTTTATCCAAATCCCTTGTATGAGTGATCATCAAGGAGAATCCAAGGACATTCCAGTACTCTCAGTTTGTCAGTTTGGTGCTGTGGTCCCTTTTAGGCGGGGCAGGAGGTGGGCCTCGCCTTATTGTTGCATAGCCAGAAATGTTGTTGGACATATACCCACTCCCACTAAGTCTCTGCTGATCAAGAAGCTCTGGAGGAGGTGGAGGCAGTACCATGTCATCCATGGTCGCCACAGGGTCCAACTTGGCTGCAGAGTTTCGCAAAGACTTGCGCCTTAGAGTCCGATGCAAGTCTTCTAGAAAGTTTGGCTGAGAGCTTCCCTTTGGAGATGTTGGAGGTGCAGGACCTCCCTGCAGATTCGGTGACAGTGGTGGAGGCTCTGGAATTGTATTGTTGCGCCGCAATGATGTAGGAGGGGCTGCCTTCTTCAGGGAATTCTTACTCCATGTTGGCTGGGGCTGGGGGTTTACTACTGCTACTTTTGGGGTGCCTGGTAGGGGTGGTGGAGGTGGGAGATTTGATGTTTGTGGAGGAGGAGGAAAGCTGCTATTCTGAGTTTGGGCACTGGAGGAAAGATTTGTGATGGGCTGCTGGCTTTGACCCACTCTGCTCTGCAAAGCCATTGGTAGGTTGGCCAGGTTCAGCTTGCCAGGTTTAGGTGGTGCAGGTGGTCCCGAATATAAATCCTTGGATGGAGAACCAGAAGACACATGAGCAGAAGAAGTTGAGCTGGTGTTAAACTTGCTCACTAGATTTTGGCGGGACTCCTGGTATTCGGCTGAAAAGTTGGACTTGACACTGGAGTTGCGTAATGGGGTTAGGGGAACCTTTTTGCCTGCTCCATAGGATCCAGAAGGGGTCTTCGCGGGAGAGCTTAACTGTACAGGGGGCAGTGGAGGTGGAGGTGGTGGTGCAGGACCTGGTGGAGGTGGAGGAGGTGGACATGGAGGCGGAGGTGGTGGTGTTGGGAAAGTAAGTGTAGTATCTGGAGGTGGTGGAAACTCAGGTGATTGCTGTTGCTGCTGGACTTGTCCACCAGGCTGCCATTTTGGTTTAGTTTTAACGGCAGGTGCTAATGGTGGGGGTTTGTGACCCTCTACATTGTTAGCCATTAAGGGAACAGCACCTGGAAATTGGCTAGCAAGTTGTTTGACCAAAGATGATGTAGTAGTGGTCTGGCTCAAAGAAGGGATTGTTTTAGTGATGCTTTGCTGCTTGGGTAATGTAGGTGGTGGATGAGTTTTCAAAGGTGCAGGTGGAGGTGGAGGTGGTGGTGGAGGCGGAGGAGGTGGTGGAGTGCCTGGAAGAGGAGCAACTAGGGACACCTGCATAGGGCAACTGGATGGTTTTGGTGCAGTTTGGGGTGGAAATACTCCAGTAAAGTTTTTGGATAATGCCCGAGGTGGCCCTGAGGCAGATGGTGGGGGAGGTGGAGGTGGCGGAGGAGGAGGGGGAGGGGGAGGTGGCGCAAGAGCAGGAGCATGCTGAGGTGGAAGAGGAGGGGCAGGAGGAGTTGGTGGAAAAGGTGGAGGAAGTAGTGATGAATGAGTTTGACTGGTGGAAGCAGACTCATCTCTGGGTATGTTTGGGAACTTCAGGGCTAGAATGTGTTTGAGGCCATTGGAAGTTAATGAATGTGGAGTGGGTGTTGGTGGAGGTGGAGGAGGCAAACTGTTGGTTTGCAGTGGAGGTGGGGGAGGAAAATTCTCAGACTGTAATGGGGCTGGTGGTGAAGGTGAAAAGATTGGGACTGGAGAGGTGGAGGTGGTGGAAAATTTTGGGACTGAATAACTGGTGGAAGGGGTGGGATTGGATAGTTGCTGGAGGTGGTGGTGGGGAAAAGCATGTGACTGAACAGGTGCTAATGGTGGCGGTTGGGGAAAAGAGTGGGATTGGATAGTTGCTGGAGGTGGGGAAAAGCATGCGATTGAACAGATACTGAAGGTGGAGGTGGGGAAAAGAATTGGATGGAATAGGGGCTGGAGGTGGAGGTGAGGAAAAGAATGGGATTGAATAGGGGCTGGAGGTGGAGGTGGGGAAAAGAATGGGACTGAATAGAGGCTGGAGGTGGAGGTGGGGAAAAGAATTGGACTGAATAGGGGCTGGAGGTGGGGGAAAGAATTGGACTGAATAGGGGCTGGAGGTGGGGAAAAGAATTGGACTGAATAGGGGCTAGAGGTGGAGGTGGGGAAGAGGGTGGGACTGGATGGATACCTGAGATGGAGGTGGGGGAAAAGGATGGGACTGGGTTGATGGTGGAGGTGGAAGAGGTTGGGATTTGATGGATGCTGGAGGTGGAGATGGCAGTGGTGGGGATGGCGGAGGCGGTGGTGTGAACTGAGACACAGTGGCTGGACTTGGAGGGCCCAGTTTCAGGACAGCCATGGCTGAACCTGGAGCAGGCATTGGTGCTGGTGGAGGAGGAGGTGGTGGAGGTGGGACATTTGCTCCTGGTGGAATATTGTTTAGGTGGGGTTTCAAAGACTGAGAGGATAGTACAGGGAGCACCTGCTGTGCTTGAGGGTGTGGCTTAGAAGAATGAGAAGCATTCTTTAGGCGGTTGATGGTGCTGTATTTGGCAAATATATGTGGGCCAGAGTAGTGATGGACGCACACAGGAGGAGGGGGTGGAGGTGGAGGTGG
Source organism: Silurus meridionalis (assembly GCF_014805685.1). Lineage (NCBI taxonomy): Eukaryota > Metazoa > Chordata > Actinopteri > Siluriformes > Siluridae > Silurus > Silurus meridionalis. Next base: position 9,300,956 of record NC_060907.1, read on the forward strand.
AGGTGGCGGTGGGGGTGGTGGAGCTGGAGCTGGAGCTGGAGCTGGAGTGGACTGAAAACGATTTGGAGAGGTTTGGGCCAGAACTGGAGAGTGCAACGGTAGTACTGGAGAGGACTGGGTTAGAATTGGAGAGAGCTTGGATGGGGCTGGAGAAGGCTGGGAAGGAGCTGGAGTTGGCAACAGTGAAGCTGGAGCTGGCAAAGGCGGAACTGGAGCAGGCTGGGGCGGCGCTTGAATGGAAGTTTGAGTAATGCTACCACGATGTTGGGTGGCTGACTGTGCATATGGGTGTGGCACTGAATTTGACTGAGGCTGCACATGCTGCTGGGAATGTACTGAGGCGTTTGGATGCTGCTGTTGTTGCGCCAAATGCAGAGTGTTAACGTGAGCATGACTGGAGTGGCCACCATGGACACTGTGGATAGAATGGCTTGAACGCGTAGATTCCGGTCTCGACTGAGGGGGAAAGAATATATAAAAAAATATTTAATATTTAATTATTATTATACACCACTACAATGTATGTAGTGTTGTCTGCCTTCATGTGAACTAAAAACAAAGTTTTTTCTTTAGCAGTTTAACTACAAGTCGGCCCATGAATCGGTTTTGCCGATTAAGTAAGTTCACAAAACTGCAAATCTTCCTTTAGATGCAGATATTCACAACTCACTCTAGTAATTTCCTCCATCTGCGTGCCTCTCTTCCAGGCCTCAGAGAAAATGGAGCTGACGACACTCTGTGAGCGTGCATGTGTGGATGCGGTGCCATCTGAGACCCCGCTGTCTGTCTGACTAGAGTGGTTGGACTGCAACTCTACAACGACAACCAAAGAGGAAAAATCATTATGATCCAGCACTCTGGTCAATGCATACCAAATCTATAAACTTTTAAGATATTTCCTCATATGCTAAAAGATAAAAGATTGCGTGTATGTAGATTACTAATTTCCATCTGAGAAGAAATAGTTATAATCAATTATTAAGCACTCATGACATTTCACTTAGATCTTTGGATCAGATATCCTATTGTCACATGCTCACAATGCTTATATAGCACAATGAGCACTATGAAGGTGATTTGCCGGCTAAAACCTCTTCTCATGATTTGATTAAATGTAAAAAAACACTATATATTGATATCACCTTCCAACATGGTAAGAATAATATGAATGAACACGATACTAATCAGTCATATTAAGTGATAATGTTTGTATATGGCGCACCAGTGTTGCTGACTGAACTGCTGCCAGACTTGATGCTGGAGCTGGATAGAGATGACCAGTCGTAGGCAGCCTCGGTGCGTTTCATAGCCTCCTGATAGTTCAGGTACAGCTGCTTCCCATACTGCAAAAACATGTATACATCTCTAACATTAGTATAGTGAACCATACTAAGCTATCAGTATCAAGCTGGTTATATGGCAAACAATATAAGAGGTCTGAGATTAGTGTCAACTTGTTTACCTTGGCAATGCGGATCCCGTTGAACCACTGGTGTAGAGTTCTGACATCATCGCAGCACAAATACTTGATGTACTGTGACTTCTTCTGAATCTGAGGATGCTGTAAGGAGAGTTCAGGGTGTTACCATACCTAGCATGATTTCCAATGATGAGGTGGTATCTAGAGCTACCACCAGAGGGCAGCAATGGGTACTGGCAGTGCACAATAAATTACTCATTCATAATATCATTTTTTAATAGACAGTATGGAATCTTAAATAGTGAAAGTCCCAGAATACCTAAATACATGAATGTAGATCTTGTAAAAAGTGATTACACTGTAAAAAGGTTATGTATTATGCATAATGTACTATAGTTTCTTCCTGGAGTAATGCTTATATAAGCTATAATGGAATAAGCTTCACTCTCACCAGTCACGTGACTGTCACTGCTTCCCCCTCCTAAAGATTTGCTTTTGAATGGAATTGAAAAATTATATGTTCTTTCAAATGTAGAACTACAGTGACCCTTAAACTTACTTAAATTATAATTATAAGTGGAAGGATGGAGGGAGGGTTGCCAAATGATTTAAAAATTTCTGATCTACACTGTCAGCAGTTCTTTATCAAATTTCTATTTTGTCATTGTTTTTACCTCAAACATTGTGGGAAATATTACATGCAGGTATGATATAGACATTTTGAATTTGACAACATTGCTGGGGAGTTGCCGCAACTGTTTTTATAAAAATAAATAAATAAATAAATAAACCTGGACTAATAGCTAAATGGCATGATATCTCCCAAGCAAGCAGATGGCTTTGATATATGACAATCCTTGGAGGAAGCTGAAATGGAGGACTAATGGTATTACAACACACAGGATGCTTCGGGGTCAAACTCTAGGGACCATTTATGACCATAAATAGATTGATTTTAATGGCAAAGTAAGGGATATCTCACACAAACACACACTCACATACATATATTCACACACCTTAAGAGCGAGGCAGTAGTCAGTGGGGGCCTTATACTTGCTCCGGTAGTCTTGTCCGTAATAAACATTTACATGGTCCAGTTGCAGAAAGCACACCAAGTCTTTAGAGGCCTGGAGAAGGAACAATAAAGATGATGTCATTCTCTTTTATGTTACTCCATTACACTGATTAATTGGAATAAAGGTAATGTCACACTAAGGGTATATAAATATATAAACTTCATTAAAGAAAACTGCTCTCACAGTAAATGTGAGTTAAATATGGTTGTGCTTTGAGGAAAAGATGCATATATGTGGATTTATTCCCAAGCGGTTAAAGTCGATAGGCACAGTCACAGGCAGCAGATGGTTTACACTATGCTAAGTGGATCCATAAACAGGAAATACCAGTGAAAAACTCATTTAGTTCACTGTACTTTACACAACACACACACACACACACACACACACACACACACACACACACACACACACACACACAGTGATAAAAACAAGTAATAAAATGTGATAACCAACACACACCCACACACCCACACCCCCACACCCACCTTGGCCTTGCCCTTAGGCACAAAGTAAATGCCAGACGCGCGTAGTAAGAAGTAGCGCTTCTTCCACGACTTTTTCCCATCATCCTTCAGCCAGAGCACTCCCTCAATCTCAGGCACTGATACAGAGCCACCGCAGAAACATTCCTACTCAAAAAGAACACACACATTTAGCAAAAGCATTCATACCCACCTCAAGCAGTACATTAGTAGAACAAAAAGAAAAGGATGGGTTCTATTTTAAATCTGGTCCGGCCTAAAAAAAAATTCTTACGCACACAAATTTGAGAATTTACATTTTCAGCATTTGGCAAATGCCGTTTTCCAGAGCGACTTACAACTGAGCAGTTGTTGAGGGTTAAGGGCCTTGTTTAAGGGCCCAGTAGTGGCAGCTTGGCGATGCTGGGATTTGAACTCGTGACCTTCCGATCCAGAGTCCAATGCCTTAACCACTGAGCTACCACAACAATACAGGACAGCAGATCTGAACAGACTGATCAGAATTTAGAATCAATGTGGATCTTTGCTCAATCTGTACCTATAATTGGTCTGTTGATCTGATAGCAAGCATTTACATCTGAAAGTATAGAATTTGTACATCTTTATCCAGAGTGACTTACAACTAAGCAGTTATGGGAATGGCATCTTGGTGGTCTAACACAATTTAACCACTAAGCTACCACTTTGTGAAAGATACAAAACAGTTGACCAAAGAGCCCCCCAAACCCGCCCCTTTTGCATTAGTGCTCAAAATCAAACCAGAGATCTTGGAGCTGTGCTGCTCGCATATGAACTGATTCTTAATCATTTTATCCATATCTATGACAGATTCTCAGAATTCTAAAACCCTCTGACTAACAAGTCAAGGTAATAATTTAAAGAAGAGGGTGGACATAATTTAGCGTAATTTGCCCACATGATCACATTGTTCCATAGAATCCTATTATTAATATTACAATAAAAGTGTGTGCGTGTGTTTGTGTGTGTAAATGACCTCCAAAAGTGCCTCCTTGTTTCTGTCTGCCATTTCAGAGGTCTCCTTTCTTCCCAATAGGTAGTTCTGGGAAAGGATCAGACAGACAGATATTAAAAAAATTATATCAGAGAGTGAATCTTACACACATCAGGGCCAGGAGGTAAAAGGTCTCACCTGAGGGTTCTTGAAGAGGGCATACTTCTCAATACGCTCTATGAACATAAGCTTGTTTTGGCTGTCTCTGGTCCAGTTAAGAAGGTTCTCCACCAGGTTCTCGTGGTCCTCAAAAATGCGCTCTGAAAGCAGAGAGAGTGTGAACTAAAATTCTCCACCGGTAGAGGCAATTTTTTTATGGTGTTGGTTCTTTCTGATATTTGAGTGAACTGGCATTTTTGAGTGTTATGGCAAAAGCCTCTGAATTCTTGCTTACATGTAATTTATTTTCTTCATTTTTTTCATTCGTAATACATTTAGAAAGATTTCAAACACACTTCTTTTACATTGTCATTATGAGATATTGTATATATGTCCTGGTTGTATGTGGATTTGAAATGGGAGCTGAGGAATTGTCTTTGGTTTATAGTCTGGTTGATTTGATGTAGTTTGTTATCTGTTCCAACTTCTTCGAGGTGTACGAGTTGATCATTTGTTTGAGGACTGATGATGAAATTTTACAGCAGGATTCAGTCTACAAAACCCACCGCATTGTTTTTCCTCACATCCAAGCTCATAACAAATGAGCTTTCCAACTGTCATGAAGCACATGTTTTCACTGAAGAGCAATAAGTGTATGACAAGTAGCAAGATAGGGCGTATCCCTATGACAGTTATTTGGACACGTATCTCATTTGATTCCTCTAACTGATAAGTTCAGCCTGTTACTAAAGATCTCCCATCTTTAACTCGGCTTGGAAGTTGACAACGAGATAAGAGCACGTACCCATCTGTAGCTCGGTGATGGTTTCCACCAGAGCCCAGTCAGGACTGTATCCACAGTGGGATTTATCCAGCAGGCTGTCCAGCACCTGCCTCACACTCTGACGCTCGTCCACCATCATAGTCTTCGAGCTCTCATCTGACATGTGCACACGGATCACCAGCTGTGGAACAGGAAGATGGAGCAGAGTTATCAAACTACTAGTTAGTTTCTACACAGTAGTATAAATGATGAGCCTTCACCTTCCTGAATGAGGTGAGAACAGGATCTGAATTGAAGGCGAGGAGAAAGGAATTGCAAATTAATACAGATACAAAATTTCTGTCAGGAAATTGAATACAGTTATACAGTATAATATAGTCCATAAATAAAAAGAATATGAAAGAGAGGGACCAAGAGAGATACAAAGAACGAGATGCAAACAGAGGCCGAAATAAATATATATACACAAGTGAATATATATATTTGTACATGAAATTTCTACATGAATGAGAGAGCGAGAGAAAGAAAGAGAGAAACAGAAGAGCAGAGATCGCCAACAGGCCATACAGTCATCGTTCGGTCTCTCACACAAATACTCAAATACAAATAAAAACACACCTCTCGTTATTTTCCTCGATGATGCTTTGCAGACATGTAGATTTGTAACTTAACTATGTAGCTTCACATCACAAAAAACATATTGCAGATATTTGTTACAATAGTAATTTAACCTAGTAATAACCTCCTATCTCATATTTATTTTGGCAATGCTAGTGCATCTGTTATGAGTAAGTTCATAAACATCTTATGAATAATGCATGCCAGTGCAGTCACAAGGCATGGATTTATCCAGAACCATTTGACCCATAAATGGAAAAATACTTCACTTTCGTCAAATCTAAACTGTAACAATCATAAAATAAACTGCTGCATTGCGAATTCTTTAAATATGGTAAAGAAAAGTGCATAAACTCTGCTTGTTGTTAACCGTGACACACATGGCACTTGTTCATTAGATTACATTGGGCTCCACAGGCTGCATTATTTTGGCTGAACATCATCGTTTCCTTATAAACTCCTGATAAAGAAACAGGCGAAACAGAGGCTTGTTCAATACACTGAGCTTCAGTGTGTTCAGTGTGAATGGGTGTCAAATCGATGTACTGGTGCAATTAAACGATGCTCGCTTATATACTGGCCTTTAAAAGACACGTCTGGGCTCAGCTCTGAACAAACAATTCAAAACAGAGTGACTATTGTGTGTGGCAAAGCCTATGACACAATACATGATTGGGCAGATGATGAATATACATAATGGATTAAATAAATTGCATCACAATTAGCTAGTTCCAGTATTAAGTAGTTCCAGTATTAGGTGCAGGACATTTTTAGAAGCTCTTTAATTAAATTTAATGTCAAAATGCAAATATAAATTACATTTTTTTAATGTATTTTGATGTTTTTCTGCAAGTTCCGCTTAAATTTGGTCTTTCCAATTTCCATCCACCATACAACAACAGCTAACACATGCTTTCTTCTAAAGCCTGCCACCAGCATCTAACAAAACAAATTAAATGGTTCTGCATTGAGGAAAGTGCTTTCTCCCCTCTTCCAACTACAGGAGCCTATCATTGGCTAGTCAATGAGATTGGCAGACTAGAAACTGTCTGTAAACACCTCCAACCAATAGCACTGTCAGGTTTTTGCGTTTTTCACTCTTAGATAACTGTGGCATTAAACTCATTCTCATCTCTCATTTAGAGACAGTGGCAGAGCTGAAGATGTTAAGGTTTTTGTTGGGAGTGATGAGGATGGACAGGATTAGAAATGAGTTTATTAGAGGGATAGCGCATGTAGGACGTTTTGGAGACAAGGTGAGGGAGGCGAGATTAAGATGGTTTGGACATGTGCAGAGGAGGGACATGGGGTATATCGGTAGGAGAATGCTGAGGATGGAGCTACCGGGAAGGAGGAAAAGAGGAAGACAAAGGAGGAGGTTTATGGATGTGGTGAGGGAAGACATGCAGGTAGTTGGGTTGAAAGAGGCAGATGAAGAGGACAGGGTGGTATGGAGACGGATGATCCGCTGTGGCGACCCCTAATGGGAGCAGCCGAAAGGAGAAGAAGAAGAACTCATTCATATCAGCTTTGCGTAACAAAAAAAAAACTGCGTAATGACTTTTGGTATTGTAACTGTAAAAAAAAAAAGAAAATTCAGATGACAATTAAAAGGAAAGTCTCATTGTTTACCGAGACTCTGTGAACTGAAGTGTCACTCCAAATCAAGACTAAGCTCCTCTGATTTATCACCTGCATACACTGTACCCTGAACTGACATGCAGTATTTCTCATATTTCATATTTCTCTGCTTGTTGTGACATTTATGTGTATTGTTTTCGGTTCTGTCTATTGTGTTGGTTATTTGGCTGTGGATTGTTATGTGTTAACTGCAAATTTGAGCTTTCAGAAAAAGCAATTTTGAGAAACAGTTGAATGACAATGAAAATGACTTTTATGACTTGACTTAGACATTGGCACTCTTGAGATATGCCAATTTGCAATGAAGCTGCTATGGAGACTTTTGGTGGCCCAACATCGGCTTTTTTTAAATTCATCAGCTGACTGTACATATAGCCATCGTATTCAATCTCAGTGTTTTAATCGGCAAATGTTATACTTCCATGACTGTGAAACTAGTTTAGGTTTTCCAGGATGTGTGGGAATTCCTATACAAAATAGTAACACATACTGCTGTGTCAATCTTAGTGGTGCTCCTCTCTTAATAACCCCCCACCCCACCCCCCTCTGCACACACTGACCTATTTTTCTAGCACGCTCTCTCTCCTCATGCTGAGCAGCATCGAGGCAGCACATATACACCTCTATGATATTCATCAGCAACAATACCCTGATGGTTTATTATAGCTTTTATTAACTTAGCTTATCAAGTTACTGCCACAGATTTTAGTAAAACATTGATTATGATCCACATTCACAGAATCAAATCTTTAAATGCACTAATTTAGAAAAATATATAATTTTTTATCTACATATGGTAGAAAATGTAAAAATTTTACCATCTGAACGTGTGAGCAGACACATTGAAAATGTTCAAATAAAATAATGGTGATCTTGAATTTCATTTACAGCTCGTATCAGTTGCTCAGAATAAAACCTCGAATATAATTGAAATAAAAAAAAAATCTAATAAAAAATGTCAAACATTTTTAAGTAAAAAAAAGGAAACGTGTTAAAGCAAATCAACAACTAAAATCTTAATTTGATGCATTTTAAAGATTTTTGCTTCTTCCATCAACTTAATAGTTTAAAAGTAATTTTTTAGTTAAACAATTACACTTTGAAAATGTCAGAAGTGTCATGTGGTCAACCTCTAACCCTCTAACACACACACACACACACACACACACACACACGTGCATTGGTGCACCCACCTTTTTGACCTGCGCTTCTTTAATTTTCTCCAGAGCCACACGTATTTTTTCCGCCTTGGCTTTGGCAGCCTGCTCCTCCTACAATTGTATAACAAAGAAACGTTACTGCATAGACACACACATACATGCACACAAAACCACATACAATACCTTTACACCAGCAAGAGCACTGTGTACTGAACACCTATCTTTTGAAAAGCCGACAAGTGGATTTCTGTTCGTCTCATTCCCCATTTCAAATCAGCCATACCTGTCCCCTCCAACACGCCGTCATCATGTCCATGTTTGCTCTTCAAACCGAAAACACGCGGCAGCTTGTGTCTCTGCGTGCGCTCGACTATAAGCTCTGGACCTACTTGCGCATCCTGTCTCAGCTCTGCAACCTTTGGAGAACGAATGGTCTGCTTTTTTCATATGAAAAAGTCCAAAGCAATGGAGAAGCGAAGCGGAAAGTGTCACAGACGAAACTGTATGTCGATTCGTTTGGGAGAAAAGATCTGAAGGAGTGAGGGTTTAGATGAAAAGCCAACAGACACCGCCTTCAGCCAAAATGTCGATTCCATGATTAAGAAAAAAAATGAGGCAAAAAAAAATAATAAGTCAATCCTTTTCAGTCACAATGTGTATGAAGCTGCAAAGAATTGTGTGTGTGTATATGCCATGTCCAAACGCATGAGACACAGCTGGAGACATGGAGACACACTGAGGTGTTAGAAGGCAAGCTGCTGATCTTCAGCTCTACACACTGCACTCTGGAGGAGTGGGAGGGGTCAAAGAGAGGGAGAGAAACAAAAAAAGAGAGAGAGAGACAGGGAGAGAGAGAGAGAGAGAGAGAGAGACAGAGAGAGATAGAGATCCCCATTCACTGCAACTGTCAGTCTCTTCCTCATTCCTCCAGTCTCTTTCTTTTTTTCTCGACTTCACTCTTTCATTCTCTCATCATGGCCTGCTCTCATCTGTCTACTTTTTCCAATCTCTGTCTCATTTCTTGCGAGCATTTCCCTTGTTACTTTGCTCCATATATCTCTCTTCATTTCCTTCACATCCTTATCTGTTTTTTTTGTCTCCCTGCTTCAATTCTCTAAACACATTCTTTTGGGGTCCATTGCGTTCTTACTGTTTGTCCATACTTGTGTCTTTCACTCCCAGTTTCTTCTAGATTCCTCAGCTATATTTACTTTCTGTCTCCCTGTCTACTGAAGTACCTCTTGTTGTTTCTCTTCTTCTCCTTCTCTGTCTCTCATTGTTTTTTCCTCTCTGTGTTTTACAGCTTCTTTCTATTGATTTGTGTCTTTCACTGTCTCTCTCACCCACACAACGCGACTTTCTTATAGTCCCTCTACATCTCACGGTCTCTCTGTTTCACAGCTTCATGCCTACACTCCTTTCTCTCTGCAGAACAGCTGCATTTCCCCGGGACTGTGTCCAATCTTGGGGTCTAATCCCCCTCACAAACACCAGAGGCCTACACAGAAAACCCACAGCACCAATCGGTGTACAGCCAAAGCCTGAAGGCCAATCAGAGGGCGGCATTCTGATGACCTTCTTTCTAGCGGCCAATTACAGAGAGTCCAAGCAGACGTCTCCCATTAGTCCTTTTATCTCAGTCTGGGAAAAGAAACGGCGTCAGTTTGGGAAATTTATAGTCTGAGCCTGACAAGTCGACTCTCTTTAATGAAACACTTTTTTATTTACGCACTTGGGAGAAATAATACGCTTTGTCATTCTGCCCTTTCTTTTTGCCACTTTGCTTCATTTCCAATCTTTAGGCCAGGAGTGAGTGATAGGCTTCGGAGCAATGTATATCAAAATGAAAAAAGGAGAACAATGTAAGAAAAAATAGAAAAATCAGGAGAAATGAGCATCCAGAAATCATGCAGGTCTTTGTCAAGGGTAGATTCAACCGAGAGAGTATAAAGGAGAGAGAGAGAGAGAGAGATAACAGGCTTTGCAGAAGCTGTTACAAAAATATTCAAATTCCCTTTGAAGTCTCTTGCCTTCCTCTGCCCCCCTTCCTCTTCCTTCCTCGCTCCCTCTCTTCCATGTTCTGTAATTCATCATACCCCCTCAGCACTCATACAGAATATATAACGTGAGCTCAGTTCGGTCTTTCTTCTCATCACTTTTAAAGAAATATTCTAATGCTTTTCCCCTGCCACCAAATCTCTCTTATAGGAGTCCCTGAACCACACCCTGTTGACTGTTTTAAATGACGCATGGATCCATATCAACAGTACACTGTGACTGTGAATAAGTTTCCAAAAGAACAACCTTGGGTTAATGTAGGTTTGGGCTACATTACATAAAAGCGGTCTTCATTTTTCCTCAGAGAGTAGATTTCTTGTTACTGTCTTATCCATCATCCTATCAGCCAAAAGAGTCTTCGTAAGCTAACCAGCTTTCTGATTAGTAATTATTATTATTTTTAATTAGTGCAGAATTCACTGTGCATACTTCTTGGTTACTTCTGCACTTTGTCTGATTTGTGAAAGACTGCGATTAGTTTAAAAAAAAAAAAAAACATCAGTTTAAATGTACGAAGTCACTGCTGTCCTACTAATCCTAAAAGTATGTCTAGCTCCACCACAAAAACAAACTTTTTTTTATTAGCACTTGATAAAAGCAATAACATACAAGACACCTTACAGTTTATATATGTATTGTAAAGAGCTTCCTGCTCTACAAAGGTGCAAAATGACAACAAGACAGGATATTTTTTGAGAAAGTCCAACAAACAATGGAATTTTTGGGATTTAAATGGGCAAAGCTCACAAATGTGATAACTGGCGATACACCAAGCATAACCGCCACAACAGGGGGGCTGCCTGGCCTTGTTGGTTAGGAGTCAGATAAACAAAGACACAAAAACACACACACATTGTCTACAGATACAAAGCAAAACCATCACAGAGCTGACATCTTTTTAAAATGAGGTGACAGAATAAACAAAGGATTCAAGGCCAAGCGATTTATATGTATAAAATATGTTTACGCATGTGAAAGTCAAGGGAATAATTCCAGGATGCTAATCTTACTGTGGTGACACTGAAACCACTTTGGGGTGGGAGGTAATGAAGTACAAACACTTTGTTACTGCACTTAAGTAGATTTTTTTTGGTATCAGAACTTTTACTTCACTATTTCTTTCTGGACAACTTTCTACTTTCACTCGTTACATTTTTGTAGACAAATATCTGTACTTTCCACTTCTAACATTTTCAAAACAGACTGGTAAATTAGTTTTAATCTATTTGGAGACATCAATGTTTATTCTTCTCAGTGTTCACAGTTTTCAGCCCATCGACCTGTTTCCCGTCATTGCACGTTTTTTTTTTTGGTGTATTATTTCCCCGGCTCTCCATCACCACAGACGTAGGCTAGTTTACGACGCGAACAACGAGTAAAGCCGAAGACAACAAGAAGTATGGAGCTATCGTGGATGAGACAGAGGGACCATGTAGCCAGGGTTTGAGAAAGGTGTTGGGACACATAAAACGCTCTTAAACATAGGGATAGAGTTAGGGCTTGGGAGACAGTGTTTGTGCGCATGAGGACAGTGGAAGGGTGCGTGAGGACAGTTGTAAAGACTTGTAGGCCAATAAATGACCGCCAGAGCAAACAAATCTGGCAGCCAAGTGGCTTCAATGTTGCTGTCCTACTGTTAAACATGTGTATTTTGAGAGAAATGTGCACGTGTGCGTGACGGAGTCAAAAAAAGATCATTTATATCAATTAAGAGGATTAAAGTCTCTCCGTGACATCGCATTGGTGCATGTTTATTGGTATGTACACACATACCTGAGCTGCCAAAACATATATCCAACTCATGTCAAATTGCGAGTCTGTTTGTAAACACACAGCAATCCACAAAGCTCACAATACGTAAACAACCTTTACAAATACACATGAAGTGGAAGTGGTGCCCAATCCCGAGAGCACATTTCCCCCAATTTAAATTGTGTTTGTCACATGATCACATGGTATAACACAGATGTCCCATTTAAAAACATGTTAGCTATATAAAAATAGTAATAGCAGTGCTAAATATAACCAACAATTCATTAACAATATTAAATGTATATAAGAATTAAAGAAGCCAGTGTTATACTTAAGAAGTGGTTCATTCAAATTTAACATAATATAGATATTGAGCTCGAGTGCAACTTCTGAGTCCCCAGAAAAACAACACTATTCTCTCTATAGAAGATAAAAGATAGAATTTTTTTTTATCCCCTTTCTACAAATGTAGTTGCTGCTATCTGACACTTATTGGCTATTTCAGCACAAAAGATACCAGATTAAAAGTTTGAAGGCTAACATGGACTTTCTCGCATCTTTTCAAACTGCAGTTCATGGGCAGTGACAGGAGCAGAACAGTACTGTGTTGTTATACGGTATTGGGAATAGATCATCACACCTCAGTGTAAGACCACAGTAAGCAAATGTAGAAGAAATACAGCTTAATAAATGTCTGACCTATATTAAATATACATTTTAATTCTTATTCACAGTTTTGATAGGTGCTGTAAATAGTTTTGTAAAACATACACGTGCAAGCTCTTCTGGTGTAAAGGTCAAAAAAAGTTCTTAACCATGTACTCTATAGCTATAGAATTTTAGTAAAAGGGTTCTTCAGTCTGTTCCTTTAATTAAAAAAAAACAAAAATTCTTAACAAGTAGAATTTCCTCAAGAATGAACCCCTTTACTAAGTTGTAAACCCTTAACAAGTTTTGATGAGCATGAATATAAAATGTATTTTTAAACAACAACAAAAAACCCCACAAAAAAATTATATCCCAGAGATGAACATATGCATCTCGTACTGCATTTAAAAATAGCAACAATATAAAATGCCTTAACAATTTCTTGTAATGTCTGGCCTGTCAAAAAATACACACCTGGGTTTAATTTCCCTGAAAGAAGTGTACATATGATTTTATTTACATCAGAGCAGCTCAAACTAATTCTCATCAAACTATATTTGGAAAACTGGGCACAAACTTCCAGAGACATTTTATTTTCCTTTATTGCCACAAAAAAACGGTAAGCTGAGGCAACAAGGCTGTAATTGTTCTTAACACAATTGTCTTCCTTGTGCTCTTTATTTGATATTTGGAGTTTAGTAAATACAGTATTTATTGGATAAGCAGATTACAGCTTGGTTTAGTTCACAGTTTTCTGGTATATATTTCATTCCAGATTCGATTTTTTGTTGAAATATTGTTGGTTGTTTTGTTTACAAAACAATTAATTAAAACACAGGCCCAATTTTTAGATCTCTGCAGATCTGGTAGGTCTGGTTAGAAATCTCCCTTTTCCACTGAATTGCAATCAGCTCAGCATGCACCTATGTTTAATCCTAATCAAGGCAAGAATAAAAGAAGATCTGATCTTCAAATCAGGGATTAGAATTGTCTGGAGAATAACACAACAACAACTCCTATAAGGAGAGAAAGAAAGATGGAAATAGTGTAGGTAGATGCAGTAAAGCAATAAGGCGGAGTGGAGTAAGGCTATGCAAATCAGATGAAACTATTGGTGGAGTTAGGAGATACTAACGAACAGAGATCATTCACATGCAGAGGGATAAAAAAAAAATACAAATAAATAAATAAAAAAGAAGAGAAGGAGGAGCAAGCGAAAGGCATCACCTTGGTCAGCAAGTGAGAGGGCTTTCCTGCAATGCTTTTGACAATCAGAGAGGTCTCCCTGTCCAGGTAGGAGTGCTTTAACAACAGCAAAGGGGAAAGACAAATAAGATCAGTCAGTGCACAATGAGCAATATTTGTGATCCGGTCAATCTGGAAAATGTGCAATCGATCATTTAAAAGAAGTGTGAAAGCAGTGCATGTGTTGATTGTGGTGTATTAACTGAAGAGAAGAAATAAAAATAATAATCCCAAAGGAAATAAAGAAGTGTGATTAAATAAAACATGGGGGGAAATCATAATGAGTGACCATGATAAGCAGGAGCCATTATGTGCAACAATGTAAAGTCTTCCTGAAAGGACACCAAACAGGGTCGAGAGCATGCTCCATTTTAAACTTCTGATTGGCACTTGGTGGTGTCTACTTATCAGCAACAGTACAACAGCAAGAAGAACATTTTGAGGGGAATAAATGATGGAACAAACTCCTGACTCTAACGTGGGCTTATTTTTGTGATTTCTTTAGTTTAAGTAGTTTAAAAGAAGGTTTTGGGCTCATGATAATTTGAATGGATATCAATCAGTGTTTGACTCATTAATATCATACTATTAATATATTGATGTGCTGAGAGGAACATCAAAGTCTTTCCTGAAGTGATTAAGTAAAAAGTCTTGTGATAAAAATGAAGGAACATTATAGCCTTAATAAATCAAAGTACTTTGGATACTTAAGTACAATTGAAGGCAAATACTTTTGTACTTTTACTGAAGTGAAAGTTTAATGGGACACTTTGACTTTTATGGAGTAATTTGTTACCTAGTGTATCTCTACTTTTACATGGTTTGTGTACTTGTGGAAAGTGGGAAGTGCAAAGTGGGCCGGAAATCAACACAACTTTATGCAGCAGGAATGGAGGACTGTGGTATGGACATCATAGCAAAAACCCAACTTCAGGATATATGTGAATAAGTTTCCACTAGCAATATTAAAAAATAGTTTGGCAATCGTTAGAGGACAGGAAGTGACCTATATGGCAGGTTTACCTAAGCATGTCCAAGGAATGTTCATAAAATATACTTACAACTTATAACAAATGAATGTATTAAAAAAAGAAAAAAAGCATTGTAATAATAGAACTAACCCCTTACAGTTTCGGCTTATTATAAATCTGCAATCATATTAAAGTGAAGAACGTGAATTTGAACATTCTGAGTGGTTAAAAGCACACAAACACACATTCACATCCAACACACACTTACAGTGAACTGATCCAGTTCTTCCTCACGGGAGGTGAAGTCTAGGTGCCGTCTGGCAGCATTACCATTGACCCTTCTCAATGAGGCATGCTGGGAAAGGGGGGTGTGGTGGGACACGTGGTGACATCACAGACATACAGGTAAAGAAAGACATGTCAATCATGCAGGCAGGCAGGCAAGTAAGGTCAGGAAGCTAACTTTTGTTCCTGGATGTTGACTTTTTTACTATAATATCTCAATTATCTTAATGATAAAGGTTTTGTATTGATTTTATTAGTGTTTTCGAGGACTTCATGTTTATAATTCTTGTAATTTATTCATGAACAGTTTATCTGTTATAGATATTTTCCTTACATACTTTATCACTTGTGTCTTTTTTAAATTGATTTCTCTTATCACTCTTAGATTTCACAGATCAACAATCGTACAAGTCCCTTGCTGTTTCTAAAGAAATGAATAAAGTTTTCGAACGAGAATTATGATTAGACCTATGGACAGAACTTTGAGCATTACAGGATACATTTATTTAATGTATCTTGTACTGTTAACAGTTTTTTATCCAAATGCTTTTTGTCTATTGAAATCTACAGAACAGCAAACTGTCCTTCGATTTCCCACTTTTAATGTCCTTTGACCATTTTATACACCTAATCCTAAAGGTCCTGTCTGACATTTCTGAGCTAAAGAGCTGTAAATTAGATATTAAAGCTGATCATAAAATGCTGACGTTTCAGAAAAATCGTCATAACAAAGCTCCTATTAAATAATACGCTTAATATAAGCAGCCTGGATCCAGGCGCAGTCATGCTCATCATGCAAAATGACATTGTGAACAAAAGGGCAGGAGAGGGGACGCCACTCATGCTGTCGGCGTGGCGTTTTAACACATGCACTTGCATCAATGACTGGCATCACAATGATCATTAATTAGCTGTAGCTGTAGTGGGCAAGTGGGTTAATTGAGGACAGATACACTCATTCGTGCACATACACATACAAACAATCACACACAGGGCTGTTTTCTATTGCACACTTTAAAACTGTCAAATCTGCCAATTCATCAGTGGGAGCGCACTACAGGTACTAGCAACTTATTTTGTAAAAAAATACCTTTCCTCCATGTCCTGTTTTTAGATTTTACACACACTGTTAATTAATTAATTAATTAATTAATTAATTTGTATTACTGTCATCACCGTCCTGTCATTACTAATCCAGTTTGTCAATGGAGATGAAGAAGCCTGCTGGTTTCGGTTCGGATTTTGTTTTTGAATGTACACACACACACACACACACACACACACACACACACACACACACACACACACACACACACACACACACACACACACACACGATGACATCATGATACAAAGCTTGTTAATTCACATCTGGCTTCTGTTAATCTGAAATAAAGTAATTTGATTTCACTGTAGTAGAGTCATTGTGGCTTGCCTTTAAATTATTCTGTGTGTGGACACAAGCATGTGTTTGTATGAGTGTGTGTATGTCTGTGTGGGGCTACTTGCATGTGTGTGTGCATGCAAGAGTGTGTCTCTGAATGCGAGCGTCAAAAGCTCCGGAATGAAAACACGTCTTATATTTTGGGATTTTTCTTGCAATAATTAATTTCTCACAGCAGCACGTTTGAGTTCTATTAAACCACAGCAGTCTGACATTGATAAAAATGCATAATTAATGAATTAACTGTATATATTAATATATTTGTTATATTTATTTGCAACAAAAGTAAACGCCCCAGTTCTAAAGATATTTGTATGTCAGACAAATTATTACCTTCAGTTTTGATGGATGCTCACGCTGAAGATTCTTTCAAACATGGTAACTGTACATCTCCTTACAGAAAACACCATAATCAACACTTTCAAAATCAGTTTATGTGGAGCGTCTACCAAATATGTGCATGTCGTTACTGAATTAACTGTCAGAGCTGCTCCAATCAGAATCAAGAGTTTAACAGAGCTGTGGTATAAACCATTTTTATTTATTATGGCAGAAGGAAAAATAATAAGGTGTTTTATCCTTCAAAACATCTCCCAAAAGCCATCTTATGTTTTTCTGTCTCTACCAGAGTGTATCGTACAGGCAGAAATCCCCTACATCTGTTTTGTTCTGTTTTGATGTCTAATTCAATTTTTTGGTCACAGCCGAGCCAAAGCCTGGTGAAATGTGCCACTATTGTATTCTCACCCTGGAGCTAGAAGCACTATTGTTCTCCATGACCTCAGAATGCAGCACCCTGGGAAAGAAGTCACAGGCTTACATCATTCACTTCTGATCTCTGTTTGTGGCTTCATTCTGCATATTCTCTAAACTCTGTGAGCTCCTGTGTAAGTTTTTTAGTTTATAACTAAAGCAAAAAAAAAAAAAAAAAAAAGCGGTGGGAAAATGAATACAGAAAAAAAAAACCCATATGTAAATGGTCTTAGATGGTGTGATGCGCGTGTGTGTGTGTGTGTGTGTGTGTGTGTGTGTGTGTATACCTCTGTGTTCGCTTGGTTCTGCGCCTCACCCTCCTGCCCCCTGATGTCCAGCGAGTCCATGCTGGAGGCGGAGACGGAGTTGACGCTGGAGTGTGATGAGCGGCTGACAGAGCGTACCTCCTGGTCACTGGTCCCGCCCACCGAGCCTGCACGCCTGAGAGAGTTGCTCATGGAAGACTCTGAGGTCTGACGGGCGGCTTCGTCCATGCTCCGCGAGGCCTGCTCCAGCTGGGCCGTGATGTCATCCAGAGAGAAGTTGGAAACCATCGGTCGGCTCTGACCACCACCCACTCGCACCGTACCTGCTGGTGAGGCGTGGCTGCTGCTACACGCACTACCCCCGCTGCTGCCTCCAGCTTGTCGAGCGCTGGCTGAACGCGCGTGTGCAGCCCGCTGGCGAGATTTGGGGTCTGCAGGGCGACCGGAGGAGGAAGAGGAGGAAGAGAATGAGGATGAAGAAGAGGAAGATGAAGAGGAAGGCTTGCCGATGGTGCTGAGCTCCTGCTCGATGGAGCACAGGTCGGCCATGAGGGCATCCAGGTCCACTGGCTCACCCTGGTTTATGGCTTCTGTAGAGAAGAAAGTGTGTGTTTGTATATGCACATAAATGTGTGTGATATTTTCATGCAAAACACACTCCATTTTAATGCAACTGCAGGAAATGTTGGCCAAAGCTGCTTTTATTTATCTATTTATTTATTTATTTGTTTATATTACCTCATGTTGCCTTTGTTGCACTGTTATGGTATTATTGTAATGTTCACCGATCAGGCATAACATTTTGACATTATAACATTATGAGCGGTGAAGTAAATAACACTGATTATCTCTTCATCATGGCACCTGTTAGTGGGTGGGAGATATTAGGCAAGTTAACATTTTGTACTCTATGTTGATGTGAAAAGTGTTTAAAGGATGGAACAGTGGTGAACCGGCAAAAAGGGCATGGACTCGTTAAGGCACAAGGCTGGTCAGTGTGGTCTGATCCAACAGACGAGTTACTGTATATCATATTGCTGAAGAACTTAATGCTGTAATGGGTTGATCACTGTTTTGGCAGCAAAAGCGGGACCAACACAATATTGGGCAGGTGGTCATAATATTATGCCTGATCAGTGTATATTGCACCTTTGCACTCCCGTAATACGTTTATTGTATATTTATATATTTAAATATATGTGTGTGTGTGTGTGTGTGTGTGTGTGTGCATGTGCGTGCTGACCATTGATGTTGTACATGGAGAATCGGTAGGAGAAGTTGGCCAGGTTGGTCTCTTCTCTGAGAGGAGCTTTCTGTACTTTTCCTGGATGACGTCCATCATCCAAACTCTAGAGAAGAGAAGAGACGAGATGAGACGAGATGTTTGAGCATAAACACTACAACATATTTATCATTTACAAATCAATGTAAGACAAATGCGTTTGTGTGTAACCTGCGTGAGTTTGTCCAGCTCCCCTAGCCAAGCTCCAAACATCTTGTCCAGGTCCTGATCCTCTTTATCGCTGTCTTCCTCAGCAGCATGGTCCAGCTCATCGTCTGATACCTGTTCCATCTGGAGCACACAAGGACGAACTTAATGCTCTCGTTCTGCAATTTCAATTTCTCACACCTTGTGAGTCTTATCTGCTGTCACTGGGGCAACTCCAAGAATGCCTGGAGCATCTTTCTCAATTCTTAGATGTTATCAATCTGGCATTGTGGTCATCATATCAACAGTGTCCGAGCATTACACTTCTGATGTGACAGCTCAATATGTCTAAATATCTAATTTCATTTATTTATCTAAGCAGAAAGCTGCTCTTAGAAGAATTGATGCTGCAGTCAACAGCATTTTATTGTTGTTTATTGTGGTATGATTTTTTTCCCCAGATCACCCACCTCTCTAGTTGGTACAAATGTTGACAGTATGACTGCAACACAATGACAGTAATTTGAAAAGCTAGTCTGAAACACTAACTAGAGAATAATGCCAGAGACCTGCTGAAACCTGGAGAGAAGCTCGTACTCAACCAGATCATCCATCACACATGCCAAATACACTCTGTATCAGTGTTAGGGTAAAGCCAATAGACACACACGGCCTCAGAAAGACAGAACCCCTCTAAGATCCTTGGCATAACATCAGTCACGAGAACGAAACTGCCAACTCAATGGGTGCAACCTGGTTGCTATGACAACCCTTACCACGTCTCCCAAGACTGGCAGGGTTGCTATGGAAACAGCGATTGGCTCTTCCACTTGAGCGTTTTTTTTGCTCATATTTCTCACTAAGCAACAGCTCCCACCTTGTACCCCTGCATTACCTTCAGCATGGGGTTCAACAACAGTCTGATGTCGTATTTCTCTGTACTGATGGTTACAACCTTCATGGAACCGGGAAAAGCTGTCACAAAAAAAGCATGTTCAGTAAAACCTATTCGTGCAATTCTACTGCTTGTGGCCCTGAAGGACCTGAAGGTAATGACAGAGCACCCTCTATGGTTCAGCAAACAGAACTACTGCTCAGTTAAAGATGTCTTTTCATCATTAAAACCGGGATAAAAGAAAGATCTGACTGACTACTATACAGCACTGGGTCTGTGTGTGAAAACAGCAGAACTGTGAACGATCCCATGAGAACTTCTTGGCTAGATGTGCAACATTTTTTCCATCAGTTGCTTTTTCAATATTGCTCAATATAATCTAATAGAAACTTGTCTGTCAGTGCACCAGGATCTACCTCCAACCACTTATGTATGTGTGCTACCACAGCTAGTTATGAAACACTCAGGTCTGATGTTCTCTTTTACATAAGATCATGCATATAATTTTTCCTACAAAACACCACAGTGAAATATATAAAGCTTTGTGTCCAACCGTTTACACTAAAAAACTGGAGAAACAACCCATACACTCTCCTTTCCTTCTTTATGTCTTAATCACTTGACCCTCAGTGATGAAACTTTTGTATAACTGAAAGGAACACTGTGAGGTTTTAATCTCAGGACAGTTACAGAGCCACAGCTGGATTTTAAACCTTAGCTGCTCATTTTAAATATGTTTATCCATCATGCAATGCCAGTCCCGGTATCAGAGTCCAGCAGCGGAAACCCTGAGAGTCATTTTAGCTTTCAGAATGACTTTGATTTGGTATTTTACATCCAAACTGACCTAGGAAATGGAGGTTTGGATTAAAACTATAAGTAATATGAATATACTAATATCCAATTTGCCTAGAAACTAGAATACATTTTAGTATCTCAAATGGTTTTGTCTAAACATATTCACTATAAAGACAGAGGTGCAGGTATTTATGATAAATGTATTTCAAATACGTATTTATAATATAAAATAGGATTTGTTAATTTGTATTTGATAGGGTTGATGAAAATAGCTTCAAATTTGTATTTTTATAGTTTTAAAATACTTGGTAAAAAGTCGACATGATGACATCATAAAAATGCGGCCTCTGATTGGTGCCTACTCAGCAGTTTACCCAGACTTGTTAAGAACAGAAAATTGATCCTTATGGAAGAAGGTGGTGAAGGTAAGAAATGTGCAGCCTGTCAGCTTTTAAATAGATGTCCAGTGATTGATAAATAACTTTTTGATTGCCGAATACTGAACCCTAATTGAAGTAGCTGTTTAGTAGGTTCATGATTTTTCATAAATGACTGCCTAACACATAATATATTATTATATTTATTATTAACAATCAAATGATTAATTAGTTAGAAACTAGTTATTATATATATTATATATTATGAATGACTTGTTTGTTATTAAGTGAGTGTTGCTGATGTAAAGTTGCCCTTCGTTACCAAACACCAAATAACTAAATTAGGATACAATTATGAGTCATTCACAAACTGTTCAACATTAAACTGTTGGTTGCTGTCAAACTAACCTTCATCTGGGAGATCACTGGGAAATCTATGTGAATATTTGATCTGTTAACTGGTTGCATATGTCAAATTTATTGCATGACTCTGCAATCAAACTACTGAACACTTTTGGGATGAATTGAAACACTGACTGCACACCCAGGCCTCCTCACCTCACCTACATCAGTACATGACGTTACTCAAACCTGAATTCTTCCAAAAAGAATGGAGATTATTATTACAGAAAATGAGGACTAAATGAAAATAGAAAAACTTTGTCCATATGGTGTAGGTGTGGTTAAGCTCCAGACTCAAGTCAGACTTCTTCATATCTGTCCATCTCTGTCTTTATTCAGCATTGGTGTTTGTTATGTCCCATCTGGTCTAGTATGATCTCTCACAAAAAAACAAAACAACCCTCCTCTTTTTTTTTTTCACAGGGCTGAAATCAGCAGGAGATGTTAAACTACAGTGGGTAGATACAACACACCCTGTGGTTAGACACACAAATGTCTGGTTTTCATTTCACCAGGGCAGCTGGGGACATCCATCTCTCATTCAGAGAAACAAATACAAAGACTTAGTGGGGGACTAAAATCACATTTTGAAGAGTTTCAGTCCATCTTGTTTAAGATTTTAGTTGCCTAAAGTAGTTAGGTATTGAAAAAACAGGAAAGGGCACTGAATAAATTCAATTGCTTTAATAAATTAAAATATATATAAATGTAAAATAATTATATATTTTATTGAATTTACCGTCATTTTTTAAGAATAAATAAATATATTTCTGGTCTAAATAGGAAGGCAGGAGTGTTGCACCACTAATTATAAAAATGTGAGTTAGAAGTGGACACAAACATACCTTTGACAAACTCATAATAGCTGCAAGGTTTACTTTCATCACCATTTATAGGTGTGTGTGTGTGTGTGTGTGTGTGTGTGTGTGTGTGTGTGTGTGTGGGTTAATGCAGCTGTTTTAGACAAAACACCACCTGGGGAGGTCTGCCATTAACGCCCAGTGCGCGCACACAAAAAAACAAAAACAAAAAAGTTTACATTTGAAAATAATGTTGTTTATTTTAGATTAACTTTTAGATTTCTTAAAAATAAAGATGAACCAGTAGTTTTAACAGGACTGTCAAATTTTCATAGGCTGGACTGGGTGTAAAAATTTGACATTAATAGCAAAGAAAAATGTATGCGTGCGTGTGTGTGTGTGTGTGTGTGTGTGTGTGTGGGTGTATTTGTGTGCGCGCGCGTATAAAAAAAAAAAATAATAATAAAAGGGGGTTGAACACTTCAATTCGCTCCCATGAGCAATTTGGACAGTGTTCTCCCACCCTGCAGCTGCTCCCTCTTTCTCCTTCAGTATGTACTGTTTCTCTCACTCACTCTCACACACACACACACACACGCAAAGTCTGACATCAGGATTGGAAAGAAAGGAGGAAAAGAAAATGAAGGAGGGATGACCTGACTCCCCTTTCCGTTTACAAACACAGACACTGTCAGTGTGTTTAACTCTGTTACAACCCTTGAAAACACACACAGCTCTCTTTTCAAATCTAATCAAGCGCTGTGCACCACCTGCCGCTTAAAGCCTAACTGAATTATCAGAGGAGAACAGTGTGTGTGTGTGTGTGTGTGTGTGTGTGTGTGTGTGTGTGTCGCAGTATGTGTATATATACAATCCACCTGACTGGCATCATGCCTGACTGCCCTCTACTGGAAAACCTGTGATGCCCTTTTACACTGATCTTAGATCAGCTCTGTTTATGATGTAAGGCAATCACAGAAATAAAACTGATCTCTACACTGCGAGTATATGATCACATGATCATCTTCACATGTGATTAAAATACGCTGAAATCTTCTGTTTCTGTTCAGACTTCAGCTCAGTGCCCCAACCGTCACATTTCTTCAGCCGTGTTTCTCCAGCATAAGCTTTAAGTTATATCGCTTTAATTGTAACACATAGATGCAGGTTACTATAGGCTTGAGTTATAGTTGAGAAGGCTTTAAATAAACGTCTGAGTTTAAAAAGTTATCATAGCCCTGCTGGTGACATTTGATTATGTCTTAGTAAATGGACTTGGAAATGGACTTGAATACAGAGTCATGGTGTAAAGTGATGACCTTTGGGATATTCGCGCCTGTACGGTTTCACGAACGAATTGAACGGATTGACCTTTTGAGATCTACAGTACAGTGGTGCTCTACAAATGGCCAATTGTGACAGCCAACTAGAAAACGGACAATGTTGAATGGCTGTTTCGTCAAACGGGGATTAATGTTTGGGTGTGGAGGAAGGAAGGGGTATTTTTAGTAGTGTGCCACCACCCGCTCCACGACCCCAGTACATTACATTTCTATCGTGTGAGCTTTTGGTGTATGAAAGGGCTCTCTGATTGTGCGACCAATAAGGGAAAACCCAAAAAAGAGTTCCAACTCAAAGACGGATGGATTGGGCTTAAAAAATGCACGAGAATAACCACTGGAGATGACGCTAGCTCATGTATATTAGTTGTGGTCAGCGGCAGCGAAGCTTCAGTTTCACACAAGAGCTACTGTATATACGGGAATTCCCTTCAGAAAACCAGGCAATTTTAAGTGTTGATGTGAAAACAGTTTTGCCCCCTGGCTCTTAATGGTTAGAACAGAAGTATAGATGACTGCTTCAGTGCAAGTACCCTTGTGAGGATGATGTCACTGTGAGAGCTTTAGAGTTAATATTTTACATGGACCACATTGTGCTCAAGTCAGGAGCATGTAAAATATCTGAAACACAAAAACGTGTTACAAAATAATGAGGAAATCTATAAGGTGATGTGTTTCTCCCCAAATTTAATAAAAGAGATTTTTAGTTTATTTGATTGTCTATGGGAGCACTTACTTATGACGAATGTGTGCTGCCTAATATCATACGGCATTCAGGAAACAAGTTCCTATTATCACTAATGCTAATAGGAGCCAAAAACATTTGAATCATACACTTCCTTTTTTCCTTTTAAAAATATTACTACATCATATTACAAAAACAACAACAACAAACTACAGAAAGCACAAAGTCTTTTCATCTGCCCTCTGGCTGAAAACGTATTAACTGTTACTAAGCTCTGGCACTGGAGCATCTGTTTATAGGTGATAGTCAATTGTCACTTTATATAGGATAGATATTAAATAGGAACACCTGTATACCTGCTTATTTATAGTCTTCTCATCGGTCAATCATGTCAAGTCAAGTCAAGTTTATTTGTATAGCGCTTTTCACAACAGACATTGTCTCAAAGCAGCTTTACAGAAATCAACAGTTAAGGTGAATGGTGTGCATTTGTCCCTGATGAGCAGCCGTGGCGACTGTGGCAAGGAAGAACTCCCTTAGATGTAATGAGGAAGAAACCTTGAGAGGAACCCGACACAAAAGGGGAACATCAAGAGTTTGATCATAATGTAGCATCAGCACAATGCATAAAATCATTCAAATGCAGGTGAAGAGCTTCAGGAAATGTTTTTCATAATGAAAATATGAGCAACACTGTGCTATTAGACGCTATATGGCAAAAGTACTGGGACAAATGGCTTTTTCCAGCCATGTGGATCTTTTTGGTTCTTCCCAAAACTGTTAACACAAGGGCTTGAACTTAGAGGCCCTTGGCAATTCTAGCATTCCAGCATGAAAATGCCCCTGTGCACAAAGACAATTCCTTGAAGATATGCTTTACACGGGTTGGAGTAAAAGATCTTAAGTGGCCTGCTAAAAAGCTCTGACCTCAACCCAATTGAACACATTTGGGATGAACTGAAACACTGACTGTATCTCAGGCCTCCTCCCCCTACATCAGTACCTGAATTTACTATCACCCTTGTGGCTAATTGTGCACACATCTCCACAAGCACACTCCAAAATCTAACTCTTACCACAAAAGTGGAGGTTATTAGAACAGCAAATGTGGACTAAATATGGAATAGAATGTTCAACAAGCAAATATGAATCTTAGGCACGGGTGTCCACAAACATTTGTCCATCTAGTGTAATGGATCTTTATGTGTATTAGAGAAAAAAAGGCTGAGGTAAGGATTCGGTTACGAAATGCTGATCTCAGACCTGTCCTAAGTGTTTAAGTATCAAACACTGCATTCACCTCTGACTGAAATAGCAGCGTATTGAACCTCAGAAATACGAGACGTCAGTTATCGCATTAAGTCAGAAATATCTTCAATTAAACCACTGGTCCATGTTGTGAGCAAAGGCATTTGTAGCCCTTGGGGAAATTTATGTAACTTTTTTTCAGGTGATGCAGATCAGTTCTGCGATGTGACTGATGATGAAGTAATTAGCATTTGATGAAGTAATAGCTTTCTCAGATGATTGTGAAGGACATGAGGACATTATAAATCCCTGCTCCCCACTAAGGTGCAATTCCAGGACAAGTTTTCTAAGGAATTTACAGAAACAACTGAGGAAAACTTCAACATTCTCAGCAATTCTGACTGGTCCTAATATTATTCATATACGCAGATTTTAAAGGCAACATGTTAGCTAGCTATAACCTCAACCAGGCATTAGCTAGCTTTTTCTTTTTTTTTTTTACTTTAATTCTTTGGACTTAAGTCTCAAAAGATAAATTCCACAGGTTTCACTCGATTGCATCAATTACATCAAAACACATTAGCGTCTGTTCCTTGACTCTGAGCCGTCAGACCCTTCACACACATGAATGTGCACTCTGGTATCATTTTACGCAGGCTGGTACCTTGATAATTGCAACCATTTCATTGTAATGATCAACCTGTTCCTCCACACACAGGCGCTAATCATATCACTTTCACACAGCACACACGTGGGACACTTTGAGATCATTCTTCTGCCTAACCATGTGTGAGATAAACTACGCATGTTGGTCTGGAGGGACTAATAAAATGACGTCCTTGCTTGACTGTTTGATTGGGTCTCGAGTAAGGATCCAGTCCCTCACACATTCCTTTCCTCTTTCCTCTCTCCCTCTCTCTCCATCTCTCCTTCACCGCATTCTCTGTCGTCGTCACTCGCTTTATTCCTCTCTCTCTCTGTCTATTTCAGTCCACATTTCTACACTTAGTTCCCTAGCAACACTCATGTGGTTCTGATATACACCATTTTCAAATAGTGAGCTTCTCCATCACTCCACTTCCTCTCCATGAGCAGGGTAGAAATGAATGTATAGTGTTTTATATATATATATATATATATATATATATATATATATATATATATATATATATATATATATATATATATATATACACACATACATATACACATACATATACATACATATACACATACATATACATACATATACACACAGACACACACAGACACACACAGACACACACAGACACACACAGACACGTACACAAAATATAGAATGAACATCACTGTTTTATTATTATCTGTATTTTTATAACCTTTATTCAAGTCAGTGGATATACAAGCAAAGTGGCTGCTTTGGGTTTCCCCATTTATCTTGTAAAGTGATTGTGCGATTCAAAAACGAAACATTTAAAGTTGGGTCGATATTGACTGGTGTCAGCCAATGTACAATTTGTACAGTTTTATTCTCAGATTGTTTTGTGTATTTTCTTCTTTATTTGGTCACTGACTAATTTCTGCCCTTCAGTTCTTCCAATTTGCAAGGGTATAACATCTGTTTCCTCCAGGACACGTAAATATATTTAACTAGTTTTTTTAAAAGACGACATCCCATGGCAGCATGGCACACTTTATCTGCTATCACACGCTATCGGCCCTCTTTAGCATACATGAACTCTTACTAGACAATTGTGATTGGCTAGTTGATTCACAAAGGAAAAAGTATACCATCCCTTCCACTCAAACTCATGATCTCTAAGCAAGAGGGCCAAGATTTTATGAGTATATGAATAAATGTTTGACTTTGAGAAATTAAAAAAAAAAATCCTCCCAGGTTTACACACAAATATCCTAGATCTTTTTTACACAGCAAATCATTTTTGCAATGTTCACTTTGAGATGCAGCATATGTCAATCATGACGATGGAAAGTTAAAAAGATGTAAAGTTTTAAAGAGAGCCTAATATCACTAAACATTTCACTGGTCGGGAACCAGTTAGACAATGGTGAAGTCAGACAATATAGATGATGAATGTTGTACAATCAAATGTACATAATTGCGATTCTGCTGCTTTTACACTTGCACACAGTCAGACATCATTCTGCCTCAGAATTGAGTTGCCACCAAACATAACCTTTTAACATTCAACAAGATTCAGTACTAATCTGTTGTTAGATTCTGTTTCAAATAGAAATCTTTTGACCTTCGTGTCACTGGTGGGTCATCGTTAAATATGGTTAATTATCCAAAATACAATTTTGCATTTAATTATAAAAAAAAAAAATCGGAAGATTCTATAAGAAGATAAATTAAGACAATTTTGTTCCACAATTTAATTCCAAGTGATTTATACAATACTTGTGTAAAACAACACTCTGTTTATGGCTGTATTTAATTATAGACTCCTTTATATTAAAATTATTTAAAAAAATTTAATAATTGTAAATAAAATTGGACCACACTAATAGACACTGTAGGAATGAAGATGCTGTGAGGCAACAATAATTACAGCAGCTGTAATGAAATGATCTGAAGGACCTGTAATGCCTAATTGCAGATAAGAACGCTCTCTCTCTCTCTCTCTCTCTCTCTCTCTCTCTCTCACTCAACACACACATACACACAGCTGTTTTTAAACAGATGCTTGGTTTCTGATGCAGGACACTGGCACTAGTGTGTGCATGCTGGCCTTCAGTCTGCGTGTTTTAATGAACCGGTGAAGGCGTCCATCTTCACTCTCCTGACAGCAATTTGTGCACAGAGTGAGAAGCAGGACGAGCATTTTATTTTATTTTTTTTGAGTGAGAGCCAGACTGCAGAGTGCAATGACATCGTTTCCTCAGCCTTGCATGACAGTGCAGAAATACAATCACATCTAATCAAGACACTAAAGCCCTCTCCTGGTAATGAGAGCAGATCCAGAGA
Organism: Silurus meridionalis; assembly: GCF_014805685.1. Taxonomy (NCBI): domain Eukaryota; kingdom Metazoa; phylum Chordata; class Actinopteri; order Siluriformes; family Siluridae; genus Silurus; species Silurus meridionalis. Next base: position 9,329,615 of record NC_060907.1, read on the forward strand.
GTCTACATGACAGCAACAAAGGATATTTAAGTGAATTATTTATGTGAACTAGTTTACACAAACACAATTATATGTAGGCATTTTCATTTTGCATTTTATAATAACCGCCCCACTCTTATTGAAAGATGTTTCACTAGATTTTGGAGTGTGCTTGTCAAGATCTGTGCTCATTCAACCACAAGGGTTTTAGTAAAGTCAAGTACTGATGTAGGATGAGGAGGCCAGGGGGGCTGACAGCATTCTAGTTCATCGCAAAGTTGGTTAATAAAATAGAAATCTAATGCTTTTAATGTTGTTTGAAGTAATCTGACTAGTTAAAGCACTAAATGGACAAAAGTATTGGGACATTTTTTCCACATGTGGATCTTCTCCAAACTGTTACCACAAAGTTGGAAGTACACAAATGTATAATATATTTTGAGAATGATTCAAAGTTCCCTTCATTTAAACTAGGAGATCCAAACCTGTTCCAGCATGACAATGCCCCTGTGCACAAAGTCAGCTTCATGAAGATATGGTTTACATTTGTTGTTGTTTTGTTGTATGGTTTACATTTGTTGTCAATCACCTTTGGGGTGATTTTTTTCATGCTGACTGCACCCCAAGTCTCCTCACCCTACATCAGTACATGACTTTACTAATGCCATTGTAGCTAAATCTGGTGGAACATCTTCCCAGACGAGTGCCGATTTTTATAACAGTAAATGGGGACTAAATGTGGAAAGAGATGTTCAAAAAGCACATACCAATTTTATGGTCAGGTGTCCACAAACCTTTGTCCATACACAGAGACCACGTGATTACCCATGAACCTCTATCAGTGAACAACAAAACCAAAACTTCTTCAGTAGACAACATTAAAATTAAGGAAAATATATTACCAGGATTGACAAGATGCTTGGCACGATGGTGTATCATGCAAACGAGTGCTGACTATTTTAGGAGGTGCTTATTCAAAGCAGTGTTATACAACAGAGGAAGTTTTGGCGTCTCGTGACTGTGTGAGAGTATGAAAGGCCTATTAGGATAACTATGTGCTTGTTTCCATGTATATCCCTTACAGGTTGAAGGTAGCTTCAGATGAACGCTCTGATATGAATACTTCAAAACCACTCAGTTTCAGAATCTAGATACTCTTCAAATAACTCTTCCATTTGTGACATTATAGTTCTAAAATGTTCCAGCCACTGATGAAAATATTTAAACATAAACAATCTCACATCTGTCTCATGACCAATCGAGGCACAAAGGCACAACTCGCCGCCGCTGGTGCTAGCATTCAGCACACATGGGTTTTATAGGAAGTATATACACATATTTTGACCTGCCTGGAAGGTGGGGTTAGACAGCATGCTAAATCAAGCTTAAACCATTCCGGTTTAATTATCACCTCCGTCTTCATTCTACTTGTCTTCCACTGCTCATTAGTGCTGTTCTGTAGACCTCCTGTGCCACACAGAGACACTTCCTTTTTAAATCCCCCTGAAAATTTTTAGCTTTTCTCATTCTTGTTGTATCAGCACGGTTGTGGTATTACTGCAACGATGTACAATCATCATCATCATCATCCTCAGCTGTCTTATATAAACCATGGGTCAAAGGTTAAACATTGCTCTTTTCTGCTAGTGTATTGGCTCCTCGTCATGTGATCAGTCAGCTGAGGATGTGAAGTTCTCCTGGACATTTTTGACTGGTTCGTATCATCATCCTGATTTATTACTCTAAAAATTGTCAATAATTAACTAATTTACACACACACACACACACACACACACACACACACACACACACACACACACACACACACACACCTTTCCTATTTCTGGTTTTGAACTGTTTATGAGCTACACAAAACAGCACAGCCTTAAACATGTATATTAGCCGACACACACAAACACACGCACGCACACAAGAGCAGGTGGTTGCTTCAAGTGATACCAGAGACAATTCAACACACAATACACACCATGGAAGAGAGACAGAGAGAAGAGAGTGCTGCAGTGTGTGTGTGTGTGTGTGTGTGTGTGTGTGTGTGTGTGTACAGCAGCTCTAAAACGTGTCTTTCTGTGTAAATTTAAGCAGCAGCAGGCTTCACCCCTCTGCATACTGAGCAGCTGGGAATGCCGCTCTTCCCCCCTGAAGTCCCGTGGCACACTGTCGTACTCCAGTTGGTCCGTGACCTTTGACCCTGGGAGGCAGCTGGCTGAAGATTGTTTACTACAGAACAGAAGACGGCTTTGTGTTGTGAGGAGCTACAATTAGCAGCAGTTGTGTCAGTAGATCAGTACTGTAATAATAATGATGAATGTGTGACCATCATTAACACCAGGTGACTAGAATGACGGACAGATAAATGTGTTGGAGCCACAGTGCGTTGTAAACAATCTTACTAAAGGAGGTGTGGCATCTGTCCCTGTCAGTCGGACAGAAAGGGGCATGGCCCCTGTGCCTATGTAAGCCCGTAAAGGAAGCATGGTTTGTGTTTAAAGGTCCCAGTAAAGGAGGCATAACCTCTGACAGGCCCAGTAAAAGAGATATGGCCTTTGTGTCAGGCAAATGCAATGAAACAAGCAGGGCCTTTGGCCTCATCTTTCCCAATGAATAAGGTGTGGCCTCCGTGTCAGGCAATTACAACGAAAAAGGTGTGGCCTCTGCCTCTGGCAGCCCCAATGCAGGAGGTGTGGCCTCTGTGAACCCCAGTAAAGAAGGTATGGGCTCTGCCAAGCCCAGGGAAGGAGATGTGGCCTCTTTGTCAGGCTCTCAACACTGATCCACACTCTATTACATCAGAATAGCACTATAGTGAACTATTCGATTATTTACATGTACCTTGCGTACATTAGGATGTATAAAAACTGTTTAAGCATGCACACTAGTGTTAGTGTCCTGCAACAGAAGGACCAATACACACCCCGAATGTTTTCTTCACAACAATTGCTACATGCTGGTGTAAAACCTGAACTACCGAGTGTGTGAACAACACATTTAACAATAGGATATTGTCAGCATGGTCACTAGTCTACAGCATGTAGTGCAATGCCGAGAGACAAGCCAACATTTCACAATCTCTGGATCTCTGCAGTAAAAATTCCAGCACACTCTATTTTACTGTACTCTCAGGGGGTCTGCAGAACCCCACATGTTTTCAGTTAAACGGCATCCTCAAAAACCCTGGCTCTTTCCATCACCACGCTGGTCATGACTCTCTCCATTCAGACCTCTATTTGCGATCCCTGGTCAGACCTCTTCTGCTTTGTAATCTATAAAAACATGTGCTGCATTCAGCTAACTAGCGTCCATGTTCACCAGCATCACGCTTCAGGAGATGCTGTGCTAATTACTCATCGCCTTTTAGTCACATCCTCTGAAGGATTTCACAGCCTGAGCTGGATCTCCGAGCTATTCTCGGGTAGTGAAGCAGAAAAACTCCAATTAGTCTCACTGCAAGACTTCTAGTAGATTTAGTATTTACAGCAGAGTTAAATGACCAAACGGTTTATCCAAAAGTCGGCACACTTTCCAAAATATATCTTAATCATTATTAATTAATGTTATGAACAGAAAGAACTGCACCAACTGTGATTAACACTGCTGATAGACACATTCATTATTGATTACTTGATCTACCACTAAGCTGCATCAATGATGGCTGATTGATCTCAAGCTCCGCCCATGCTTGGTTACTGTTGCTATGCAGATCAAACTTTTGTCAAGCTCAAATAATTTAAACTACCACAAGACAAAACATTATTTTTTTCGAAGCATAAACAGCTAATCACAAGGTCCACTTTAGGCATTTCAAAGCATTTTTTGAACAAACAAAATATTTATACAACAAACAAATAAAAATGATTGAGTTCCTCAGTATGGCCAAAAATCAAACGTGATTGAGAGCTGAAATGATATGTTTCCTTCTACCAAACATTATATTCAAATTAAAGATGCCATGGTTCCTCTTATTTATGATTTCATAATATTTGAAATGAAATAAACAGAAAACATGACTTCGTAATTTGCATAACTATTGCAGTTACAAATTCAAAGTTTTAATACAGTGAAACTTACAGTACAATGAAAAATACATTCATTTAATAAAAATTTCAGTGATCTCTAATGAGAGACATAAAGCTGGTCCTTATTTTCAAAGGGCACTGTTTTCTCTTTTTTTCTCCCTTTTCTCATAAATGGCATGGCAGGGAAAAATTGAAGCTCACCAACTTTGACCAACCTTGGCCTACAAGCTCTGGGCATCTCTAGTTTATTACTTTGTCAACTTGAAAAAACATACAGCAGAGCAAACAGATGTCTTTAGATACCTGCAAATCACAGTTTTATTTAAATGCTTGTACAACAATATTACTGTATCCATAATGTTTTATAAAAAGTAATCTTAATAAACCAACTAAAAATGTGTAGCTGTTTAACAAAGAATGCGTGATTGTTGTTACAGTGACATCTGTAAGGAGACGTTTATTGGAACATAATTAATATAATCAGTCTGCTACAATGGCTTAGGGGTTGCAATTGCCATGAACAGTTTTGTGTTTAAGTGTCAATAAGTGAACAGTTAATAACCTCAACAATGATGAAAGTATAATAAGTGGACATTTGGTGTCACCCAGATGACCAGTTCACTTTTAAGTCTGGTTCCCCTCAAGGTTTCCTCCTTATACCATTTCAGGGAGTTTTTTCCTTGCTACTGTTGCCAATGGCATGCTCAATAGGGATAAACTTCTAGGAAATAAGTTATGACACTAAAATGTACATTCTATTTAATTATATAAAGCTGCAATGTCCATTATTTAAAGTGCACTACAAATAAACTGAATTAAATTATTTAACATCCAATGCATTTTTTTTTTTTTCAGTCAGTACATTTTCCTAATGGAGGACTTTCCAGTTTGCATGTAACAAGACCTTCCTTATCCCTTGTTTCATCAGTTTCAAGAGACTAAACAGGACAGACTGGTCAACTTTTTATACTGGCTGTAACTGTGGCTTTTTCAACTGCTCAGCATCAAATGTACAGCTTGCATTTTTTGACTACATTAAAAATGATTGTTCTCGACAAAAACTGCTGTGGTATAAAGAGGCATAAAACGCTGAAGTGTGCTGCATTGGAAAAGAATCAACCAGCATGTGGTAACCGTAACTCCACATCACATTTAGCTGCTTAATGCTACCCTGTCATTGACTTGTAACTGATGTTTCATTTTCAGGCTCAAACAAAGTGGATTAATATTCCCCAAATGCCCCCCCACCCCACGGCCCCACCGCCCGCCTCACCCTACCAAACCGAATATCCATTAATTAACTCATTCATTACAAAGAATTTGGATAAGAAGTGAGCATCACATTTGCATTTGACTATGTTCCTTGTTCTAGGAAGTCTGTCAACACACACACACACAAAAAATAACAGAGTATAAACACAGATACCTACCTTTGGATGTTCCCTCTGTGTTCAGGTTAAAATCCAATGAGGTTTGGAGAAACCTGGGAAAGGAAGGACAGAGAGAAGGAACAAGTCATATTCAGAGTGGAGCTAAAACAAATTAGCTGTAAGTGGTGCGAGGGGCTGCACATCCAACTGCTTTTAGTTCATATAAATTCAGCCAGAATTGCTGTCTAAGCACACACACACACACACACACACACACACACACACACACACACATCACAAATGTGAGCTATAGCAGCTGCGTGGCTGAGTGCATGTGTCTCCTACATATTAACACCCCCAACACACACACACGCACGCACGCACGCACGCACGCACGCACGCACGCACGCACGCACGCACACGCACGCACGCACGCACACACACACACACACACACACACACACACACACACACACACACACACACACACACACACACACACACATATATATATATATATAAATAAAATAAAGTATTTCTACATTCACACTTTATTTATTTATTTTGCTCAATATATTTGTTTTTCTTACACTCAAAATTACACTTAGTCAAGCACAGCCGAGCCAATTAGAAGGATGAAAATCACCTACACATTCATCATGGAACAAAGAACAGACTGTATGAGTGTGTGTGTGTGTGTGTGTGTGTGTGTGTGTGTGTGTGTGTGTGTGTGTGGGCGCGTGTGTGAGAAACCAAAAAAAAAAAGGCACCCTAACCCTCAGATCGCAGCTGCGCGCTGGACCGCAACTGCGCAAGCCGTCTGTCTGCGTAGCAGCCGAGCCCTGGGTGTGTGTGTGTGTGTGTGTGTGTCTTGCATGACAAAGAGACGTCTCACCAAATTGCCCACCATGTGCTCTTTTGTAAACTCACGTGTTGAGTCCAAAATTAGCATCACAGAATGACTAAACCCAGCCGAAGTCTGAGTTCACTGAGTAAACTGTTTATATGTGTAGGTTTTTGCCAGTGAGTCAGGAGGAACTAAATCCTAAATCAATAAAATGGAATGTAATTGTAAATATGTGTGACAAATAAAGGCTTCTTTTACATTTTAAAACAAACAAAAAAACTGATGTTTCAGGAAATCTGAAAAGTTGGAAAGAAATAAGTTCAAAATTAGTGTTTGAAAAATAAACAGCAACTATACTATATTGTAGAACATATAATTCAGATCTTTTAGGTAAAGAAAATATTCACTACAGAATATCCCATAGTCCCTCAAACTATAGATTATACACATCTTGTTTTAGAAATATAAAGCCATTATTGTTACTGTGTCTCGAATAATGTGAAAGTGTCTTTAATAAGAAGTACTCTTATTTTTTTAACATAATCTCAATCTCCTTTATCTGTACTCTTATAAACAACTACCACAGACACAAATAACATATGTCGGAACTGAGAAAAGAACAAAACTGGAATTCTGTGAAAAAAAAACTCACTTGGATTAAGTCATATATGGTTCTTTCCCAAACTGTTACCACAAAGTCTTTAGATGTGGTAGCGTTCAATTTTTCCCTTCACTTGAATAAGGAGACCCAAACCTCTTCCAGAATGACAAAAACAGCTCCAAGAAGATAAGCTTTAAATGGGTTGCAATGAAAGATCAGCTCGGACTTCAACCCTACTGAACACATTTGGGATTAATTGGAACACAGGCCTCCTCACCCTATATCAGTATACCTGACTTTTAGGTTTTCTCAAAATGTTTTTAAAAATGAATTTATATTATTTATTATTTAGCAAGAAATGAGTGAAGACACAGTTTTGTGGATTCTAGTGTTTCTTGAATGCCATAAAACCTTGGAGAAGGTGTTCCACAGCTGTAGAAAGCAGGAAGCCTTTCTCTGTCATGTGTCTCATTCAAAAAAAACATTTCTTTTACACTGTATTGGTTGCAAACATAGATTTAGTTGGCGCCTGCCTGTAAACTTATATAATTATAAAAAAAAATTTCAGTGGTTATCACACATATGTTTAAGATGCATTAAATGAAAAGAGTTATTCCTTTAATAATGGCCTGCTAAAATGTAGTTTCTATATCTAAAGGCACACAGACAAAAATGATTGATAACTACAACAATATGTGTGTTATATCAATCCTGATATAACATACATTTTCCCCCCGTTTATCCAAATTGTATTAGCCAGAACCTCTTTGGTGCCTGAAGTTCGTGTCTTCCATTTTTGCCTATGATGCTAATGAGGCTAAAAAGTAATGTAAGTCTATATTTAACAGTTTAAATGATATTTAAATGATCACACAGTCACTTTGGGTTGCGATGCCATCTGTCGCATAGGTCTCGTTTTAAGAGAAAGACGCCCATGCCGTCGGGGTGAACGATTAGCCTTAATTATGTTCCAAGAGAGTGATTCCGCTTCAAGATGGAGCTGTGATGGTGTCTCTCTGCAACATAATTCTGCCTATTTTGTCATGTAAGTTACTGCCAGACTGTAGCTGAAGTTTTTCATGCTGTTCCTACTGGGTTTCCCCCAGAATGCACTGCATCACGCATCCTTCCTAAATTCCAACAGCAGGAGTCAGGCATTAGTTTTTCCTTATTAATTTGCACAGGAAGTGAGCAAAATCCACGAATCAATAAGGACTAACAAAGAATGTTTGCACATTTTCAGTGCCAAATGAATAAACTTACATTCCATCCAAAATAAAACTCATACATTAGTGATTCCCACACAATCACTAATTAAGATTTAATGTAGTATTTTAAAACTCTGTAGTCAGAGTATGAAGTATTTAATATACAGCAGTCAGAGTTTAGAGTATTATGTTGTATGTAATATAATGTAAAATGTAATGTATTATTTTAATCCATGCCCTGTCTACAGCATATTATTTATTTATTTTTTATATTTATAATTTTATGCATTCACTGATGTACCACAATCTATTTTGTGATTATATTGCCACACACTGAGCATTGCAATTTGTTCATAATAAAAAGCAAAGATTTACCGATTTGTCAAAAATGTGACTAGCAAATGATTCCTTTGGTAAAATTAGGGAGATACGTACAGAGCAACATGAAGGTGTATAAAACACATGCACGCTGTGAATTGTGAGGTTCAGGGAACTCATTCTCTAACCCTGTAAACCACATGAAAGTTCCACAAACCACATGAACCCTATACACACATACAGACACACTGTACTTTCTGTACTCTGTTGCCAAGATTTTGCCAGGTGTGTCCGTCCACAGTCTCGCTTCCTGCCCAGGGCACGGCTGCGGCAGAAGATAAAGACGTAGGCAGGAAGTAAGGGTGTGTGGGGAATCGGAAGAGGAGGTGATGTCAGAGGCAAAATTGAGACACTAAGACAGCTAACCAAAGGAGGAGCTGACTTGGCATTGATCAGTGTGATTGTATCGGGGATGGAAAGAGAAAGAAAAAGAGAGAGAGAGAGAGAGAGAGAGAGAGAGAGAGAGAGAGGAAAGAGATCCTAAAAGAGCAAGGTTGATTTTTCTCTCATTAGCATCAGCTGCTGCTCAATGTCAATCTGCTAGCTGCTCTGCATTGATTTCTGCATTACACAGCTCTGAGAGAGGATACACACTACAGTGAGTCAGCACAAACCGCAACAGCAATGCTAACCGCTTCATGCCATCGCCCATGTACATCTAACGTATAACAAGCAATAACAGTTTAGACAAACTCTGTATTTAGGTGCCTGTGTGTGTTAATTATATTTATCCTGCATCTTAAAAAACATGTGATTCGTATACAAGACTTTAAATGGAACATGTGACTATCGTTGTTGAAGGACATATATGGTACAGGAAATCAATGCAGATCATTGAGGTGAAAGTTGGAAAACGCATTAGTATTGAACAGAAGCCACTTTTCTGAGTAATACGTATAAACCAGACACATGCTAGACACCTCTATAAGTCTGAGCTGTCAGCATTGATACTATTTAGTAAAGTGTTTAGTTTGATAAAACACTGGTTTTAAAACAGTACAAATATGAAATCATATATTTTTAAAAATGTCAAAAACATTTTTCTGATTAAAAAGCTATGTATTATGTATATGAAAAAAAAAAATATAAATATATATATTTTTTTACCTCTAGAGGTCACATGACCAATTTTACACAAACAAGTCACATTAAGTATCAGCTGTATATGTACAACTTGAGCGTAAATAAACATACAAGCATATATACATCACAACTATATCCAAAACCCCTTAAAATATTATAACATGCACAATCACATGACCTGCCTTATACCAAAGACTGTTGAAAGAACATTTACTTATAATCTTATATTCCAGTGCTCATGTTAGTTCTCACTCTCCAGTGTTCTGTATTGTTGAAAGATTTATGATCAAACACTTGATATCACCCAAATGAGGATGGGTTCCCCTTTTGAGTCTGGATCCCCTCAAGGTTTCTTCCTCATTACATCTAAGGGAGTTTTTCCTTGCCACAGTCGCCACGGCTGCTCATCAGGGATAAATGCACACCATTCACCTTAACTGTTGATTTCTGAAAAGCTGCTTTGAGACAATGTCTGTTGTGAAAAGCGCTATAGAAATAAACGTGACTTGACTTAATCATAAGAGGCATAAGAGCTGTTAAACAAGTAACATATGACTTTCTAGCAAGGCAGCAAAAAAAGATCATATTAACTAGTAGGAAATATGTTTAATAGACAAGTAAAAACTCAAATTATTATGTGTTTAAACATAATGCACTACACAGATACAAGTAACTACAATACTGCAACTATAACGAACTAAACTATCAAATCCTACGACCTGCTGCACAACAAACATCTACACGTGGTAGAACTATTTTATTAGGTGGGTTAATCAGATGATGATATATGATGTTTCATGAACACAGAGGTAATTGAACGCAGACAAAAGTGAGCATAACAAAGTTAAAAAGAAACCTAACTTTACCTCTCAATACAAACTAGGCTCAGAATTACATATCACAACATACAGAAGACTGTAATCATCATATACACTTTTCATTTCCTGCAGCCTAAATTAATGCACTTACATATCGCAGCTAAGTAGCTCATCATACGCCATTACTTACACTTTTTAAACCATAGGACCAAATTAAATCACAGGAATGTATGACTAGTTCATCCTGTTATATATTTATATCATCCCAGGTTAAAACCAGGTCAGCAATTTGCCTCAAAATCTTATTTAATCCTCTTTTTTTTAATCGAGCAAAACACTAGAAAGCACATAGTTCAAGTAGCCACACATGGGCATGTACACACTCTCTACAAAGACGCTCATGTCAATTTCTCCATGTCAAGCTCTGTTACGCTCTGCATTCAATTAAACAGCGTGAACACAAATCCAGTGTGAGCTTCAGGCTTCTCTGTGGCCCTAGTCTGGTCACACACACACACACACACACACACACACACACACACACACACACACACACACACACACACACACACACACACACACACACACACACACGCTGGGAATTACAGTGAGTCATGCATGCACAAGGAATTTTCCCACGGTGACGCCAAATATGTAGAACTGCCTCCCTCTTTCTCTTTCGCTGCCACCCTCTCTCTTTCCATGCATTTATGTCAATCTCTCTCCATCTTCTTTTCTCCCCCATTGTGCAGTATTATAAATCAAATAACCGTAATAAGATTTATTGGTGAATATATGCAGCGAAAAGCACTATTGCTATTCTGTGTAATCAAAGGCAAGCTGCTGTGCCTAGATGACAGAAGCTCGTTGAGGAAAACGCAATGTTTTTACGGTACCGCGTTTAGCTAAAAGTGGGTGATATGGCCAAAATGTTATAGCATGGTATATTTTAACTATTAAATACAACATGTTACAAAAGATCCCACAAGTGGAAGTTTATAAATTGATCAGTCTTTTTTGCACCATATGACACTCTTTGCTGTCTATTTTCTCTAAACTGCTCTTTGAAAACGTAAACTGTTCGGTAGCTAGATTAATAGCTAGTTGCGAAAAAATAATGGAATGTTCCAGAACTGATAACATAATAAACTATGACAATGTAAATAAAGGAGAAGGGAGCGGGGCTTTATTTAATGTCTGAGAATTCGAACACCTGCACAAATCGAATGAATCAATTAATACTAAATGAATGTCTAATGATGTGTTCCTGAATTAAATGCCTAAAAGTAGGTGGGTAATATCAAATATTCATAATAAGCATTGTTGTATTGCGTGACAATATGCCGTAGAAACAATACTATTATGTTGCACAATCCTATGCTCCTGTCTAAGTGGAAGTAACGTGTATTTTACATTCAGTGATGCTCAACAACAGGGAAACCCCTGAACAATTGAGAACTGCCACTTCTGCATAGTTTCTATCTGCAATATTATACTGCTATTGAACAGTTGAATAAATACAATGAACTAAAAACCTTCTTCCACTGTGGCCATTATGTATAATGACTCCATGATCATGAATCTGTCTTTAGCCGTACAGAGCCAACGTGTGCCAGCGCTGAGCCTGATCCATGAGCAGTTCTTAAGAGTTTTAGTCTGGCACCAGGGTGTGTAATTTAGAGTAACACCACGATGAAGCAGCCTCTGCTTTGGTCCACAGATTAACAGATGTGTGAGTGAGGAGGTCTCGTCACTTATGAGTGTGTGTTCGTCTCTTCTTCCCCGTTAATGACACACCTCTGTGATCATCAAACACACAGCGGATGGAACCAAACTTCGCTTTTATGGCTATGATGTGGACTGTGACCGAGCGTGACTCATGACCTGGTTCAGCTGCCCTGTTCAAAGCTCATTTCATAGAATCAGCTCAAAGTTTGGTGTGTGTGTGTGTGTGTGTGTGTGTGTGTGTGTGTGTGTGTGTGTGTGTGTTTGGCAGCAGGACAAAACGTTATCAGAGAACAGGCCACTGCGTGGATTTCTGGGACAGCGCTGGTAAAGTAACCCCGTTCTAAAGTTTCTGGCATAACAGGTCTCAGATCAGCATCCAAGAACTGCTTATTGCTGCTTATGCTCAGTGCATTGGGAGGTCACGTGGGTAATGGCGAAAGAGTCAATATTAAACAGAGAGACCTTCAACCAGCTACAGTCATGTGGCCCATGTGCGGAGAACTCCACGCCTTGCCCCAAGACTCACCACACATACACACATTTCTTCCTTAATCATTATGGTGCCCTAATAATAATTTATTTAGTATCTTGTGGTTTGTAGTAATCACTGTACTATAATTGTGAACATTTCTAGAAAATATTTTACTGTATTATATTTCATTTAAACTATTTTGGATTTTATTAGATAATAGCTAGACACTTCTTTAGCTGAAACCAGTTTGGATATTGTTGACCGAACATTTTTTGATGTATTACTTGCACATGCTGACATGATTTCCTTGAGAATAATCTTGCTTCATTTTTTTGGTTGCATTTATAGATTTTTATACTTTTCCTATGCGTAGGGCAAGAAATCACAAACATTACGATTCCATTTCTTTATATTTCGTTATTATGCAGGTCTGGCTTTTTCATTCCCGTTGACTCAAATATTACATTTACACTGGCTGGGACTTTGCCTAGAGCTTCATCTTCATGGCACTTTTCAACTTCAATACAGAAACATTTGCAATGGTCATATTATTATACACACACAATATAAGCGTTAGCACTACACACAAACTAGTTACATTTACGAGCGAACGAAATACAATAAATGTATTTCGTTTATTGTATGCAATAAATGTATTTCGTTTATTGCATACAATAAACGAAATATGTTTACTGTATGCAAAGTTGTTTCTTTAAACTCAATTTACACTGAACATTTATTTATTAACTGGTGCTGGTTCTAACACTTCTAACACAGGCTTTTAACTTCTATTCAATGCTGATTTGCCTCATGTGTAAACACAAGCAGAGCGAAAAAGAAAAAAGATTTCAAAGACACAACACCAGCTGTGCTAATGACAGCCAAATAATTTTATAACTGTTGTGTTTTGTCGAGGACACGAACATAACGTGCAAGTCTTGATCACCTCGGAGAAATTGCTGGCTCATTTTCCTTTCGAATAGTAAGTGTGAAAATGAACAAAAAACATCTATATATCCTCAACTGACAATCATTAAGTGGACAATTTCTGTAGGCTGAAGAAGAGGACTAGGACAAATGTCTTCCAAAGTACATTAAAATATGAGGACATTTACACACATAACTTTAACAACTGGGACAAACAGGTGTGGACAACATCACTAACATTTTTTTTTTACAGATATTCACAGAGATTCACATAGGGGACCAGAGTTGTGCTAATGTTCTGTCGTGACAAAATATCATAACACATTCAGATACTTTTAATGAAAATTTACCCAAAATAGTATTTTAATTCACACCCAAATCTTGTAATTTGTCCATATTTCCAGCTTATTGGATGGTATCCTATGATCAACAGTTCTTAACTTTTCAAAACCTTTGAAAAGATATTTACATGGATAACGTGAACATGTTTCTCAACTTTCTCAAGACTTGTCCACTGTTTGACATATAATAGCCTGTGAGCTCCTGAAAATCTCTGATTTTAATATGCTTGTAAAATCCACTTTTTTAAAATAGAAGCATGTTGTTAATTGTGGTGAAGCTGAAGAGTTGGTGTTGGTCAATGTATTAATCATTTCCAGACACACACAGACACACAGACACTGACACTGTAGTTCCAACCACATTTCACATTCAGCAAAGTTTAGAGTCTCTGGATTGAAGTAAGGCTAAGCAAAAAAAATAAATCAGTATATTCCTCTACATGTCTGGGATCGTTTCACAGTGCTAATGGAAATTCCCCTTTAAACACTTCAAGCATTGGCATAATCTATTTGGAAAAAAACAAGAAAATCATATAAGCTAATATTTGCTAGCTGTCTAGAAGCAAAATCAGATCAGCTAATCTCGTGTTCTCTTTTGAATAGTGTCCCACATAAATCCTAAACACAGATAGGCCCACAAGCAAAAGTAACCGTATAACCACTAATAAAACAAATAATAATAATAATAATAATATAATATTTAAAAATTTTCGACCTAGGGAGCTTCCATAAAGTCATACACTTTTAAAAAATAAACCATAATGGGGCTAGGTTGCAGGTGATTTTGTTAGCGAGCCAGCCACACTAATCAGAGATCATTATTTCACTGCTAAAGCTAGTCAGCTCAGTCAAAATAACAGAGGATTTCTACAGGGTTTTAGATAATATTTAAAAGCGATAATATAAGTGATAAAATATAAGATTATAAAATAAATGTCATACTTACTTAGCTACATTAGACAAGCTAACCTGACAGGATTACTGTCTTTACTTTGTAAATGCATTATAATACACAATCTTAATCAACTAAGAAAGTTAACCTGTTGAAAAACAAAAATAATCCATTATTAAAAGAAACTAATTGACTGATGGTAATAAACTAATAGTTGTGTACATCAAATAAATTGGTTTAAAATATCTGTATTTTTCCAGTAGGAACTTTCTAATTACATTTTATTTCCACCAGAACCCAAGAAGAAATTCTTTGATGCAAGCACGATGACTCGATGATTATATAAATGTCGATGAAGTTTTCAGAAACCAAACAGCATGAACACAATCCACAACTACAACCAGAAAACCAGGAGAAAACCTAAAAACCACCAATTGTGTCTTTTATTTATTAATTAATTAATTTATTTTTAACAGTGGCACCAATGTGAGCTGAGGATCCACAAGTATATAACTTAGGATTCCTGAGATGATTTTAATTTATATTCAGTAAATTCTAAAATTATATTCACGTTCATAAATATTTTGTATTCGTGAATACTTTTAACTGCTGATATTAGTGAGACAGAGTTAATACAAGATACTGCACTAGACAAGGTTTTTCAGTCAACTCATAGAATTTAACAGTTTAGAGACAAATAAGCTATAATGAAGGTAGTCAATGTAACAATGTTTTTAACCATTAGATAAGTGGTAAGTCTTTAACAAACCTATGCATAAATCATTCTACACCACAAATTCCACATGTATAGGTCACATACTATCTTTTGCAAAGGTCGTGATCTGGATCTGGAATGAGAGCAAGAAGCCAAGACGGGAATAAAACTGTAAAGAAATAGATGTTTAAAAAAAAATACAGCGAGAGGTGGTAATAAACTGCTTAACATAGCAAAACTAGAAGCCATGCAGAGAAAGAAAAGAAAGACAAATTCAGAGGAAGTACAGTGGATTCTGATCTTCAACATTGATCTGTAATCAGCACAAAGTAGAGCTTAAATGGGAGTCTTTGAAAAAAGAAAGGAAAGATCCTCTCTCTCTATTTCCCAGCAAGGTCCATGTTTAGTATGACCCTCCTTGACATTCTATGAGGTCGCTTCCCATAATTAATGGTTACATATGAGTTCTAAACAAAGTTGCAGCAAAGTTTTAGTAAAGAGCTTTAGAAAGAAATACTAAACATTACCAATATTTAAAAGCATGTATAAAAAACTGCAAGCTCCCAAAGGTATTTATGAATGAGAGCACTTCGTTCATGCATGAGAGCCCAGAACACGTGCACGTCTTACCAGGGTCTAACCTGTGCTATTGACTTGACTTAACTATAGAATTTTCTCAGCATCTTCGGCTTTTCCATTGTTAAAAGCGAATCATGTTCTCTTTCAGTGTGTGAAATTGTTAATAATTGACTTAAACAAAACAATAAAAAGATACTGGAAAATGTATTAGTTCATTTTACACTTTTTGGGGTTTGGGGGGGTGTCACATGCAATGAGCATGCGGAGAAGCAGTCCCTCTGTTTAAGCCATCTGCTTAAAAAAGTTCTATTTAGCATTTTTGAGAAACCTTTGAAAAGGAGCAAATGCAGTAGGTTAAATTAAGGTTGCTGTATACATGCGGGCTTGAACCCAATCTTCGTAAAATTTGAGATTTTAAGGAGAAATCATGAGGAGTACTTCAGCGCTTTGCATGAGAACATGTTGAAATCTGAAAGAGGAAGGAACCTCCATAATGGCTATTCCAGCTGGCTGGAGAAAAGCCTGTTGTCATGGTGAGAACAGTGGGGTCACTGGGGGTCGACAATGGCTGAGAACACACAGAGACACAGCCACAGCAATATATCTTTCCAGAACTTAAAAAAAATAACATGGATTTATTGTTTTACTTTAGACCAAAAGATCTGCTTTTGCATGTTGGATGTTCAGGTGAGTGCAACACAACTGCCTTCATAGTTGATGAATGGTTGGTCTTATGAGACTCATTTAACAACCCTAAAACATGAAGCATATGTGCAAGTTTCACAAATGTGTATTTTTATTAAAATATGAAAGCCAAAACAGGAATGGGCTCTATGCATCATTATTTTAAAAAATCTACACAAATTATACTACCATTCATTCTAAGTACTTGGTTTTGTTCCAGTGAACTACTTTTACTGGTTCTGCATTTGAACCATGGATCCTCAGTGGTTGACCCCCCTGATCTGCACCTTAGCCTTATGTAGCACTGCATTGTATCACATGCTTAAACTCTGCCATTTAAATATATAATTCTTATTAGTTTCTTTTGAACATAAATTATCTGCTAAATCAGCTATCCATCACTGTCTTTATAGTAGCTGCTGACTGTCCAATCATTCTTGAAAGAAAAGAAAAAATTGACTTGATACGTGTATGAGAAATTTCACAATATCAAGATCACATCAATCACTGTTTATGCTGAACCAAACCATATTAAGTTAGAAAATCAATATACAGTGTTTCCCTGCGAGTTCTGAAAATTCACGAATTTTGGACACACCCCCCGCAGCCCCTATGATACTTTAGTGAATTCATTTTATACATTATGTCAATACAGTAATGTGTTTTAAAAAATTATATGAAATTTGTGAATGAAAACTTGGTTTAAAATGTTATTCCTGACGTTCCTAAACATTCGTTCTGCTGCGGATTCTTGAGAATTTGAAGATAATCCACAACTGTTAGGTTCCAAATGGGAACCCGTAAATTTTCTGAGCCACGAATTATCGGGGGTCGACTGTATTATTTATTGTAGAACACTTGTTAGGAATTTTGAGAGAGGAATTCATGTAGGAATTAAAAGGAGTGTTTGAGATGGGATTTCTAAAAGTTTGCTTTCTCCTCACTGCTCTTCATCCTTATAGGCATAGAACTGGAAACATTTATTTCTGCAAACACTTGGCTGCCTGAGAAAGTACAGGTTTATATGTATGACTCCTCTCTGAGAGCACCTACTGATTTAAGACTGAGAACTGATCTAGGCCAGGTTTACTAGTGAACAAAGTAAATAATGATTTTTACAAATATGCTCATAATGTTGATAATTTTTAACACACGAAAAACATGTAACAGTCTTCTCCTTGAATTATTCGGTAAAATTGTCCTTCAGAAAAGTGCCACTGCAAATCCAGTTCCTCTGACTGATCATCATTCCTCTCCTATGGGTGGTTTCTTCCACAATAACGACTCCCACTATCCCCTGTCTGACTAAATGATTTGATGGTAAAATAGTGAAAATCATATGTCATGGCCTTCCCACCCACCAAAGTTCAACCCTTATAACAATCTATGGGGCATTCAGTGCTTTGTTAGACAGCACCCTTCAAAACCATATTCAAAACATTGAGGGAAAATCTTTTGGAAGAATGGAGTTCATCCATTTTGAGAGATTTGGAGATCTGTAAAATCAATGCTAAGACACACTGAAGCTGTTCTGGTCACTTGTGTTTTTTCTTTTAATTTGCTGCAGCGATGAATATCAACTCTGTCCTCAAAACATTTTCTGTCACATTCAACATTTTCTACTTATTTCCGTACATGTTTATGTGCTAAAAAGCCCCGTAGTGAAACTGCGTGTAAATGATATTAGCATCACATCCAGGGTGTAATTCCAAAACAAATCTGCACAGAAAAACCTGAGTTTATGAAGATGAATGAATGAGTGATTGAATGAATAAATGTAGACTACAACTCTTCCTTTAAACCAGATACTTCTCTACTTAACTGGAACACTGGTATCCAATTAAGGACTAACCTCAAAACTGTTGAATGGATGTGGAAGTTGAGGCCTTTCAGTATAGTATGCCTCTATATAATAGCCAGTCAACAGGCTCATAAATTGTTCAAAGGAAAATAACTTCCTGGTGCCATGACCTCATCATAAAATTCCTGGAGTCTGCTGCTTAGCTTGAACAAACTGTTGTGAATATAACTTGAGACCCCAAATCTATCTGCATAATTCTTTCAGGACAACAACTGAAAGATAAACATAGATCAGCATGTCCTAATTAAAGCTTGATAAAAAAGTAATATGGGCCACTGTGAAAATTCACTGGGTTTGAATTTTTCCAAGGCTAGACACAGGGCTCAAGGTGATAAACATTAATCTACAAGGACATACCGAGCAATAATATTTGTAAAAAATAATAGTATTCAGAGACTAGTCTGTCAGAATCCCGCTGTGGTCCGGCTTATTTAAGTTCCCCATGTAAAACAACACACAGGGGATCTTTTAGGCTGTCTGACATAACAAGCTGCCACTTTGGATTAACCCTAGACCTGTACAAATATGGAGTGTTCGGGGACAACTGCTTCCTGTCACATGACCAAACTGTTGAGGTTGAATGGCTCTAAAACAAGGGAGAGTGATGAAATCAAGCCACCTGCTGTTGTAGAGCCCCTGAGGTGTAATAAGTAAATAAGTAAATAAAACTTCTCCTTGATCTGACTGTGTGTGCGATTGTCCTTTTGCAAAATACAGTCAGCAATGTGAGAACAGTTCCATTATGAAGTATCTGAAATATGTTAGATTAAAAAAAAAAAAAAACTCGTATTCTACCATGTATAGTACAAAACACAATAATAAAACTGCATTCCAGCTTGTTATTGTAAAACTACACTGTGGATAATTGCGTCTGATCACCATCACTGTACCCCGCAACATCGTTTATCTGTAATAAATGGACATTTGGTGCAACCCAGATAAGGATGGGTTCCCTCTTGAGTCTGGTTCCTCTCAAGGTTTCTTCCTTATGCCATTTCAGGGAGTTTTTCCTTTCCACAGTCGCCAGTGGCTCACTCATCAAGGACAAACTTACCCTTATAAAGAATTCTTATTCATTTTTATCACCACATTATCTGTGTAAAGCTGCTTTGAGACAATTTTCATTGTTAAAAGCGCTATGCAAATAAAAATGAATTGAATAATAGCTTGAATAGTATACTGATTATTATTATTATTTATGCCGATTCAGCTATATCACAGGTAGGTTGCAGTACAGAGTCTCTACTGCATTCTCATCATCCCTTGTTCCTCCCAGCTCACCACTTTCTGCTGAGTCTGGATTAAGCAGCTGTTCTAGAAATGATTCAGGGAGAGCACTGAGATTCAAGGCCGATGATGAAAACTAAAGAGAACTGTATGATTGCAGGGGTGGAAACATTTCTAGGCCGACCACAGCGAACACAGTTGCAATCTAAAATGCTATGAGACACCAGCCAACATCAAAAAAGTAGCTTCAATGAAGTCTAAATAAATACCACAAGCAAATGGACCACAAAACATAGACCACAGCTATTTGCTTGCATAAAAGAAAATAAGCGTTGATAAAATAAGGCAGCATAGGATTTCATATATAGGTTGTTGAGACATGGCCTAGCTTTACCCAGGAGTCTTAAACAATGGTGATCAGCATTATTAGCAAATCAAAGCAATTTACAGTACTGTAATGTATAAACTTTACAGTATATATATATATATATATATATATATATATATATATATATATATATATATATATATATATATATATATATATCCATGTATGTATCTGGCAGCGGGCAGATGGAAGAGCGCTGATTTGTGAGTGAAGGGTGGACCCGAACAAAACGAGCGGTAAAAAACACTCTCAGTTTCAGTGTCCAGCAATGGCGATACAAAGGAGAGAGAAAAAGCTATAAAATGACTTTGAAACACCAAAATCTCCCCCCCAAAAAAACACACCATCTAACACTGAGACAACTGAACTCTGTTGACCACTGGCGAGAGACTGGCCAACACACACCTGCTTCCAGTGAAGGCATTTCAGTGCCAAGGATGTCCTCTCTTGTTTCACCCTGCCTGCTGCCTGTCTTTCATGTTGTCTTAAAGGTTTCTTTGAAATACCACCTCCACCCCCACATCTCAGACCCTCAGGAGGGATTTGGTAAGATGACACCGGCTCAGAGTCCAGTCTTTTGTGTTGGATCCCTCTGGCCAGTATGTGTCAAGCAGGCCACATCAAAGCATCAAAGTCCCCATCTAGTCCTCAGCCATTACATACAGTCAAGCTAATTAGATGAAAGCCAAAAAAAAAAGAAGAGATGATGCACATAATGCACAGTGTGACCCCTGAGGCATAATGGACTGAAGGTGACCTTGGACACACACACACACACACACACACACATACATACATATATATATATATATATATATATATATATATATATATATATATATATATATATATATATATATATATATATATATATAAAATCACACAACCAAAGCTTTCTTCTTATCCTCTCCCCTGAGAAAGCCCTTAGACAGCTGATTTTCTCATCAGATATTATTGTGC
Organism: Silurus meridionalis; assembly: GCF_014805685.1. Lineage (NCBI taxonomy): Eukaryota > Metazoa > Chordata > Actinopteri > Siluriformes > Siluridae > Silurus > Silurus meridionalis. The sequence goes on from NC_060907.1 coordinate 9,350,707, forward strand.
CAAACTGAAGGACTTCCCGGACATCTCCCAGCCACAGTCAGAACACTCAGCTTCCACATGGACACAGCACACTCCTAAATTATAAAGCACAGAGCTTCTCATGCTCAGCAGTTTGCCTTGAAGTATAGTTATCGTCATTGTACCCTGACACAACAGATTCGGCTTGTAAAGTTTTAAAGCAGACAGTGAAACACTGATAGCAAGCAAAACACCAAATCCTGGTGGATTGTTCGAAACTACAATCAATCATTATCTTTCCCTGGATGTAGTTGACTTATTTTGTACATCGGAGTCAATCAATGAAGGAATTCATTCAAAAGATCATGGGACTACTTTAGAGGCATTGACAGAAGAGCCAACCTGATCTGTTTCCCCAGTCTGACCATTTGTGTTGGCGCACATGTACATCAGCATTTTTGCAACTACCCGACATGGCATGTGATAACATTCCCATATGCTGTGCTAGAATTACATTTTCTTATACAAGCAACAGTGCATTATTTCTTAGCTATACAGATTAATAACATTTCTGAACATTTTCTTTTCATCAGAAGAAGGCATATGAGTGATCACAATGACGCTATTAAATTCGATTGCTACAAACTTTGGAAAACGAGGTAAATATGAGCCCGAGCCCCATGGTCATGTCATGCTGCAAGCAGCACCTTCCCACCAAGACACCATGTAAATAAGTCTGAGAGACTATTCAGGTCAACAGAATCGTCTCTGTCTCGTCTCTGTCCGGTTCTGCTCAAGACTCAGTGGGTATTTCCTGAGGAGGAAAACTACTTGCTGTCGACTTTTCCGTTCAGCTCGGTGTGGATGTCAGCACCAGAGTATGACGGAAAGGAGGGGTCTCTAAAGCAGAAATTATGTGTTTCCTCCCCATCTCAAACTCAAGCAGGATGCAAAGTGTAATTCAGCCTCTGGACACATTGAACAGCTCTGTCAGTGAAGCACTTAACACTGCACATGATCTTGATGACATGACTTGCTTGACCCTGTGTAACCTCGGTTGAGCGCAATGGCCATTTTCTGACGAACACACTGGTAAACACTGTACCTTGAGCTTGTGTTTGCTTACAGCCGAGACACACTGGGGCAGACGGCAATCAAACAACACTGCCTTGTATACATCCTGTGGCACAGTGCAGTGTGATGGTAACAGCTTTATTAACTCTGTTAGGATCCACACCACTGGCCTGAGAAACCAAGTCAACTATTTACTGCAAAACACCAAAAGCCAATCGCCAGGAAGGAAAAGCATCAAGCTGTTATCTCTCAGCTAACAATGCAAAAAGTGAAATAAGCCAGAGGAATGTAAGCAGTGATGATACAGGTACTGTCCGAGGAGTATAATGTAGGTAATGTAAGTTAAAACTTTGCATGCATCAGATTCCACCAAAAATGACTCAATTTGACAACATTACAAGAAACCAAAAGCCTGTGATTGAACTGGAAGTTTTCGAGTCACACTTTTGAACATTTATAGGATGGAAAGTAGCTCATAGTTGTTTGCTACTATACTAAACAAGTGCAAAACATGACATTAAAATATCAAATACTGAAAATGGCATAGCAATTACTTGCAATTGTGAAAATCACATGACCACATTCATTCAGTAGCAGGTAAACAATAGTAATCACTTTGAAACGCAGATTTAAAAAGATGCGTTTTTGATGGACGAATACATATTTAGTGCGACTTAGTCAGAATAAACCAACTCTTGAGCTCTTTAAATCAAAACAACTTTAAGTTTTTTTTTTTTTATCTAATTAACCAAAAGCACATGTGAGGTTGGCGTGACTTGATATGGAACTGAAATGCAAATACAGGACACAAAATATGAATGAATGCCAAACCTGAAGAGACGATGTCAATATCATACTAACAATGTGTATCATCATGTCTGACAAATCAATCGACTGATCTCACACACAAACCATTAAAGATGTATAACCGTGTAATATGTTACACATCCACCAGTATATAAATATAATATCCAGGGTAGGTCTAGACTATGTAGATGTGACTCTACAGGCGGAAGTGTACTCTATGTTGGGCAGTGTTCGGTCCCTGATCCTGGTGTCGCACTGCACATTTTAGGATCTCACACACCCAATTCAGCTGATCAGCTTACTGAGAGGTTAAAACGATTCTGTAGCGGTAAAGTGTGGGGGATCTAAATGTGCAATCCAGAAGGAAAAACATCTGACAGGATAACAAGAGGCACATTTAACTCAGACATAGACATGCAAACTAAGCAGGACCGGAATATTTGCATATACATTGATAATAGTGGAGCATCACTGTGAGTATTTAGATGAGTAAGAGGAAATGGAATCTCGTGTGTGTGTGTGTGTGTGTGTGTGTGTGTGAGTGTGAGAGAGAGAGAGAGAGAGAGAGAGAGAGAGAGAGAGAGAGAGTGTGTGTGTGTGTGTGTGTGTGTGTGTGTGTGTGTGTGTGTGTGTCCACAGGCAGACACTGGGGTGAGTTTGAACACACCCAATATCAAGTGGACAATGAAGCAAGCACCTGGCAGACATCTCATATTTGTCACCAAGAGATTAGTCATGCATCTGATAGAGCATCATGAAATGTATGAAAAAAAGATTTTAGAATAGGATTTTGCTCAAGCATTTCCTTTAATTTTTTTCACCCCCCCCAAAACATGGACACACACACACACACACACACACACACACACACACACACACACAGAGTAAAGGATGGCTTCTGGCTTCAGCACACCTACTGTACAGCTCAAGGCGCTCCTAGTATATCTGCATTACTCTTTAAAACAGATTTTACCTTCTCAATCTTTATTATTATATAATGTCACAGATCATATATATTCTGTCTATCTTTCAGCCCCTTGTGCATAAGTATTTGCCCTCGCAGGATAGTGTTCTCATTACCGGTGGAGACAATACCAGCTTAGAAGAATCAGAGGAGCTGCAGCAGGGCGTGTGAGTCCTCCTGATTCCTATCCTACTCTGTCTATTAGATCAACATCCAAAAAGAAAAAAAAATCCATCTTTTCCCTTTTCCCTACAATGATCACAAACAAACCGCGTTTAATTATAATCTATAATAACACTCACCCGAATGCGACCCAATGGATCCTCCAATTGTTATACCAATCGTCACTTTTTTCCCCCAAAATCACAATTTCCAAACGTTTCAGCACTTAAACCGTAAATCAGACACGTGTTCTTCTTTACTGTTAATTTTTTTTCTTTATATTTATACCAATAATATTATTGTTTATATTTCAGTTATTCGTTACAGACACATCTATGCGCCTTCTCCCATTCTCTCTCCCCTTTAGGGAAACTGTGGCGTGCTTCTACCATCCAATTTCCTGCCCTGCCCACATTTCGGAATCAACCAATCAGCTTGTGCAGCGGCGCTCTAAGTCCCGCCCCGCGTTACCCCATAACAGACCAATCAGGGGGCGTGCTGCTTCGGCGAACGAGCGCATCCGCAGTTCAATCTGCAGTTCAAGCGTAGGATAAGGTGACCTAGTTTATTCAAGAAGAGCAAGGTTTAGGCGTCCTATCTAGTGCTGAAGGGTGCGATTTGGAACGCAAATGGTACATATGGGAAAAATGCACGCATATGTTGTTCTTACATGTTGTTCGATATTATAGGCTATAATATAGTATGTTATGTATATATATATATATTATACAATTCTGTAACGTTCTTCAACACACACACACACAGACACACACACACGTTTTAGTTTAGAAATGCATTTAATGATGATTCTAATAAACATATTGAGTATCAATAATGAATCAATTTATTGCAGGTACACTGTGTATAGTTCTGGTGTATATGTCCTGTTAGGGACATTTGGGTCATGTCTGTGAGAGGCTGGATGTCCTGCAATGGTAGGACACCATGGTTGGAGAAAGCTTCGTGTTGAGCTCCACCTAGTGGCGATTTGTGATTCTCTTAACTGTGAAACATTCCTTCCAACTCATCCCAGACCATCTGAACTGGATTAAGATAGGGTGATTGTCCTCCTTCTTAAAAAATTCATAAGCTAGAGGTGTGAGTGTCCTTTTGGAAAAGAAATTACGGCAAGTTGCTGCAAAATGATGTGGCAGCCATGCTGGTTAGGTGTGCACACAATTTTGACAAAATAACCAACAGAGTCACCCCCACTGTACCACACCTTTTCCTCCATGCACAGTGGAACCGCACAAAGACATTGTGAATTTTCACTCTTCAGACAAAAGAACAGTTTTCTACTAATCTAATGTAATTTCTTGTGGTTCTTGGCCAAAGCAAATCTCTTCTGCTTGTTATTCTTTTGAAATAATGGTTTCTTTGCTGCAATTCAACCATGAAGGCCTGACCCCCTGTCCTCTACATCTGTCTCTCTCACACCAACTACCTGGATGTCCTCCTTCACCACATCAATGAACCTTCTCTTTGTTCTTCCTCTTTTCCTCCTTCCTGGTGGCTCCATCATCAGCATTCTCTTACCGATATACCCAGTGTCCCTCCTCTGCACATGTCCAAACCATCTCAATCTCCCCTCCCTCACCTTGTCTCCAAAACATCCTACATGCGCTGTCCCTCTAATAAACTAATTTCTAATCCTGTCCATCTTCATCACTCCCAACGAAAACCTCAACATCTTCATCTCTGCTACCTCCAGCTCCACCTCCTGCCTTTTACTCAATGCCACTGTCTCTAAACCGTACAACATCGCAGGTCTCATCACAGTCCTATAAACTTTCCCTTTCACTCTTGCAGATACCCTTCGATCACAGTCTGGCACTTAACCTCTAAGTAGCATTTATGTAAATCATTGGTTTCTGAGGCTGGTAATTCTAATAAACATCCTTTGCAGCAGAGGTAGCTCCTTGTCTTCAATCTATTGAACAGTCCTCATGAGAGCCTCTTTCATCAAAGTGTGATGGTTTTGGAGACTAAACTTGGGAATACATTTAAAGATCTTGAGATTTATTTGGAATGATCGACATTCATTTTAAAGCTAATGGGGGCCTTTACTTGTTTCTTGTCATAATATGGATTTGTACAGTAGTTGTAGTAGTAATAGGGCTAATGACTCTGTACTCACCCTCATGCTAGACAACTAATAGTCTAAAGCACGTTAAAGGGGCAAGAAATGTCACAAATTAATTATTTAATTTTATTTAACATATTTATTTATTTTTAAATTTTAAATCTTATTTAACAAAGTCACAGATTATTTAACACTTTTTTGTTTACTACATAAATCCATACATGTTATTTTAGTTTGGATATGTTCATAATATAATAATACATAAATAAAGAAAATAATAAAAATAAAGAAAAACCACTGAAAGAAAAGAAGTGTGTGTGTGTGTGTGTGTGTGTGTGTGTGTGTGTGTGTGTGTCACGTATTTCACGTGTCTAGCTAACACTTATAACCGCATTAGCACATAAATGGCGCAAATTGCATCGCCAATTCTCTTTCAGTAGCAGTAGGGGGCGCTGTTAAACTTCACCTCTTCCTAGGAGGCGAAAACCTCATGCTACCTAACAAATTACTGAATCGAATATTTTGAACCAACTAATAAAAATGTATCTACAATATAATGTCTACCCTAACAAATAAATTTCATACCTAAAAAACAATAAAGTGAAATTTCCCAGGCTGGCTCTGACTTCAGATCCCATTTAGGATGTTTATTTTATTCTTGTATAGTAATAATAATATTTAATGAAGGATGACCTTATAGTTTAAATAACCATTGTTGGTATTTTGAACAAGTCTGGTGCATATTAGCATTTCAATTTCATTTCAGAATGTAAGTAAACACTAAGTGCGAAACAAACATTATATATAAATGCACTTGTTTTATTTTGTGAATTATTAAGACCTAACCCTAACCCTATTTCAACCCAACAACCTGCATGTTTTCCCTCACCACATCCATAAACCTCCTCCTTGGTCTTCCTCTTTTCCTCCTTCCTGGCGGCTCCATCCTCAGCATTCTTCTACTGATATACCCCATGTCCTTCCTCTGAACATGTCCAAACCATCTCAATCTCGCTTCCCTCGCTTTGTCTCCAAAACGTCCTACATGCGCTGTCGCTCTAAAAACTTATTTCTAATCCTGTCCATCCTCATCACTCCCAACAAAAACCTCAACATCTTCAGCTGTGTACCTCCAGTTTCACCTCCTGACTTTTACTCAATGCCACTGTCTCCAAACCATACAACATCTCAGGTCTCACCACAGTCCTATTCAGAGCAAAACATTAATGAACTAAAAAACCAAGAAAACATGTTAAACATCTTGGTCAGGCAACTGTACATAAGAGCAGAAGATACTGTTTTATTTTCACATTTTATTCTGTATCTGGTCTTTTTGGTTATTAAATGTTGGACAGCTTTGGACCTCGGCTCGACTCTTGGCCTAAATACTGGCTGATTGAGTTTGACACATATTGCATACTAAATACAAACTACATATATTTTATTGTGCCATTTTGACTATGAAACAACCTGTTTGCTGATTATTTGCATGGAAATAGAAATATATTTTGTCCACATTTATATTTAAGAATATTTCGAATCCAGTTGGACTGCAAACCATTTTACGTAAGAGTCGTTTGTGATGGTGAATCATTTTTGGTCAAAAGATCCGATCAAAAAAAGAATCGATTCATTTTCTGTATGTCTAAAAAAGTGCTCAGAAAGGTGGCGTAAAAGTGCAGAAGTATTAGTGCAGACTTTTAAGTTTGGACAATACAGGTAAGCTCTTGTATTATTTAATTGTTTATATTTAGCATTTGAAAGTGAAGTTTTGCAGCTTTTTAAATGCCTGTGCAGGTCACATGGTCTAATAGGGTTCCAGGTTATTAGCATCCGATTCTGTAAGCTAGCTTTTAGCTAAACATAATTAAACATTCTGAATTCTGAATGTGTAGGAAAAAAAAACAGAAAATGCATTTACGATCGAATAAGACTGTATTTATAGTTGCACAAGTGTACAACAAGATAATTTACGTGTTTAAATGGGGCGTTAATTGAATTGGCGCCTTTGTGAAACCCGGATGTAGAGCACAATCCATTCATAATTAAAACATGGAGATTCCCAAACTAATGTTTACAGTCTGACGAGATTCTGGTCAATGCAGTAATCATTCACATTAATCCCAAGTAAAAACAAGTGTGAAGGTCAGGGAAAAGACAGACAAGTACATTTAATGTATAAGTGTTTTCAAATATTTTGCAAGGCATTGCTGCAATCTTAATATGTGAAAATGATCAGGATTTTATTCCTGATAACTCTTTGACGTCTTCCTTTCACCATGTCTCGTCCATCAATGCAGTGGAAGATGTCTCTGAAGAAGCTATTAAAGATGCTCGGACTCGGGGCAGTGGCTGTTATATTAGGTCTGGAAGGCTTGGACTGGTTGCGGTCTCTCTGGCCCAGACAAGTTTCCCGTCAGCTCCTGAAAGAAGTTCTCTTCTTTCCTTCACCGCCATCATGTGTGGAGCACTTATACAATCCTGTCAGGACTCATCCCTGGTAACATTTTAATTGTATAGAGTTGAACTGTATGTGGTTCTGTATGTGCTGCAGTTTTTTTTCACCACTGTTTGTTATTACAGCCCATGTCCCCTCCCTCATGGCTTGGACACATCATTCTCCAGACTCCTGGAGCACCTCCTTTCAGCACGTGTATCACTGGACCTTTGTATGTTCTGCTTCTCCAACATCCAGCTGAGCCGGGCTGTGCTGCTGTTACACAGCCGGGGTGTGCGGGTGCGAGTGCTCACAGATCGAGAATACATGGCTATCACAGGCTCTCAGATCGCCGTCCTCCTCAAGGCAGGTAAGGACAAAGCAGGTACCTTGCAAGTCCTGTTACTTCATCTATGTTGGATAGTTACAGATTCCACCTCTGTGACTAATGTTACTAAGGTTACTGGAAGCTTATTCATCAATTTAATTGGTTCATAAATAACATTGACACCTGGATAACATCTGGGAGCTCGTTCCACCTTGTTCCATGACATCATAAACTGTACACAACAGAGTTCACTCTCATGTATCAATGAATTAAAAAAAAGGGTGCAGCCTTTTGTTAAAAAATAAAAGTATAATCAGCATAGAGGAGACAAAAATTATTTGTTTATATTTTATGCAAGCATCAAACACAGTAGTGCTTAAATTAATGTTTTTTTTTTCTTTTGAGAAGAAAATATCACTTTTTTTCCTCCGGTACAAATGTATCAGACAGCAGTGACTGCGTCAGAAAGACCTGAGGCGTACACGGCTGTAATAATACCACCACGTCATCTGATCATGTTCAGTCATGTACTGTGTGTATGATGATAGTAAGCCGTACGATCTTCCCAGGTGACGTCCACTTTACTTCTAACACTAATGGTTTCGTAGATGCTGATTCAGCAAGGAAGGCATGACCTTTCACTTATCTCTTTCATTCATGTTATATACTGTATTGCATAAAATGTCCTATTAAATATATTCCAAACATCCAACAGGACTAAAGAAAAGCTAATAATTCTGTATTATAATAATAATAATGAATCGTTTTAACATTACTGTAAATGTATTCAAGACGATCAAGCTAATAGTTAAAGAGAGGTAACGACAAGGTTAACATCTGGTAGCTTTAGTACTAGAAATTCCACAGTTGGTGTTGGTGTTTTCAGTTCAATCCAAAAGTGTTTAGTGGGACATTCTAATCTATACTCTATAGACATGCTCTACAATTGTGTACAATCTTTGTGGGAACAGTTTTGAGAAGAGCTGAACATTGGTGCGATGGTCATGTGTTCAAGTAACAAAGATTGTTGTAGCTGTAAGATACACAGAACAATTATGGACCGTTTCTAATTGTAATTTCAGGTATCTGTGTGAGGCACGAGCTGGCGATCACCATGCACATGCATCATAAATTTGCCGTGTTGGATAGCAGAAAGCTGATCACTGGCTCCCTCAATTGGACCATGACAGCGGTGCAGAGCAACCAGGAGAACGTGATCGTGATTGAGGAACCGGAACTTGTTCAATCTTATGAGGAGGAGTTTAACAAGCTGTGGGAGGCCAGTGACCCGGCCAAACACCCACCACATCCACACAGTGTGATTAATGCGAAGGGACTGCTGGCACCCTCCAGAGATGTGTAGCTGGAGTTAGCTGGTTCTGATATGTTGTTCATTTTGTTTGCTTTAAAACAAAATCTAATTTACATTCAATTGTTACAGTTGTTGCTTTCAAGAAAAATGTTTCAATTAAGTTATATATATGTATATATATACGTATATATGTATGTTTGTAGTTTTACAGATGTTTTATTTAAATATAATTGTTTTGGTACAGATTTAGTTATGGTTCTATAAGATTTCAATATTTCTGGGACATGGAGAAGTTTGGTTGTTTTACTGTTGTTTTAATTCTGTAACGTTCCACTTCAGAGATATTAGACTTATGGTAAATACAAATTGGATTTTATTCTCTTTAAAATCTGATGCATAGAGGGAACAGTAAGAATGCATCCTGTTCGGGGAGAACTAAACTGCAATATCTATATAATAATTCATCTGCTTTTATTGGCTTAAATCTGGCTTTGGGCCAAAACATTCTCCTCCAGTTCTTTAGTGTCTTTTCATCTGAAAAAGTGTGCCAGGATTTATATTGCTCAACCTAGCTATTCAATCATGAAACTGGGACCTCATATTAGATAAAGTGGTTTAATAAAATTGTATCCAGCTGATTTAATTTTTCAAATGTATTTGGACTACATTATCATTTGTCAAACTGAGTAGCGGGTTGTTTTCAAGGATGCCATTTGTAATTTAATGTTTAAAACTGAGTTCTTGTTTAATCAAAGCTACAATTGAAAAGCAGATGTTTTATAACATCACACCACTGTTTAATGGATCAGGCCAGTTTCTTCATTTTAGACTTGTCACAAAATTTTTCTGCCCCTGAACAAATGAGCAAAATAAGCAACAAATGACAAAAGAGGACCATATAGGCCAAAAGTTTGCGCACCCCTGACCATTATATCCATAGGTGCTTGTTGAACATCTCACTTCAGAGTTAATTCTTTTTTACTGTTTTATCCTCAAGGTATGCAGTATGGTCGAGGTCAGGGGTCTGTGCGGGATACTCAAGTTCTTCTTTTCCGACCATATCAAACCTACTCTTCATGGCGCTTAATGAAAGGAAAATGTAACTACATCTTCTCACATTCTTCTTGTGTGCTTCTAACTGGGAACATTTTGAGGTAGAACTCTTCATGGGTATAATGGTCAGGTGTATGCCAAATTTTGTCCATGCAGTGTAGATCAGAGCAGGCTAAGTTGATAATGAGAATGTATGTAAGTAGTTTGATTGTAGTAGTCTGAATATCACAAATGCATTCTTCTCAAATCTGCGATTTTATGAATAAAATGGTTATTAGTGGGGCATCAGCACTTTTTCTGCCGGTTTATTGGCTGGACGAAAATCTCGAATAGGGGGGGAGCGTTGCCAGATTGATAGTGTGCACACTTTATTGAGGGTATGTGTTCACTTACAGAGACTTTCCTGAAATTTCACTGCTTCGTATATAAAAAGAAATAGTTACGAATTCGCATGTAGTCTAAAATACACGTTAAGATGAAACGACATTTAGAGTTGAGAGAAATGAGTGAAATTGTTTATGTGCCAGTGAATCTGGCAACCCTGATTAGACTACCATCTGATCTGGGAACGGCCATCACTGGGCGTCAGTAGAAGGTGGAGGGATACAGTGTGTCAAGGTAAAAGGGAATAAAGACAGCGGCTTTTGGAAGCTGGCTTTTGTTTATTAGTAAGTTTTAATTTAATTGGTTAAATTAGATCGGTGTTTAATGGAGTTGCAGTAAAATAAAAGGAGTGATAGCAGAAAGAGCGCCGGTGCAGTAGAAGGAGAAGAAGAAGGAGAAGCGCATCTTGACGGAAAGAATAAGAAGTTAAGTTTGGAGCAGACTGAGCTGACAGCGGCTGTAGAAGGTGGGTAAAGTTGTTACAAGTTTTGAGTTTAATCAACACAAAATAAACACGTGTTTGTATCTCGTTGGAGATGGTTCTGATGCTCCATATGGCAGCTGGACTGTACAGCCTGTTGAGTCCATGTGGAGCTTCTGCGCATCTGGACTGGAAATATTTTCGGTTTGTAAATACAGGTTTAACCCTGATCTGTTTAGACCTTTTCAGACTATTACATTTCATGTAATTATGTAGGTTTGATTAATAAACGTTGTACTTTTAAACCATCAAGGGTGTGGAGCACTTCAGCAGTGTGGGTTCTGCCTAGTGTCTTTACACACACACACACACACACACACACACACACACACACACGTTGTTGGCTTACTACCTTTGTAAACATCTTCTATTGACACAATTAATACTGCAGATGATTAATGCTGTTTCAGCTCTACCCTTAATACAAACCCTCTATTAAACCCGTACATTTCTTTTTTTTTTCCACATAAAACATGGTGTTTTTGGACAAAAAAGACCGGGCCAATATCCAAGGGGTCGAAAATTGCTTGTCAGATACTGTATTCCTGTTCTTGTGTCATGAAGATAGATGAACCATTACCACATACAAACCTTTAGGATGTACATTTTTTATCTAATGTACATTATCTATTTATTGTACACTATCTATCTATCTATCTATCTATCTATCTATCTATCTATCTATCTATCTATCTATCTATCTATCTATCTATCTATCTATCTATCTGTCTGTCTGTCTGTCTGTCTGTCTGTCTAGTTCTGTGTCTCTCCCACAATGTGTTCTTTTGGGTCCTACGCATAAATGAGGTTTGTGCAAAACAGCTTAGTTCTGTAGACTTGGAAAAAATAAATGGGGAAAAATCATACATTTTTAACTAAAATCAGAATATTTAATGACATATGACAAGTACAAAGAGACAACCAGTTCAGTTTTTCAGCCCCCCCCTCTAAAAAGTATATACTGTAGAATGTATTGCAACACGTCCCTGACGTATTAGTGAACGTATTGCTTGCCCAACTCAACTGTTTCTTTCAGCAAGGTGTGTCAGATCCTGTTGACTCCCTCAGGCTACTATTTATACACATATAAACACTGGTCTGATTGCTAAAGTTTAGTATTGAGATGTTGGGCAGGTTCTAAAGTCTTGAGACGGAGTTTGAGCAGGTGATGAGCTTTTGGTAGGTGTTAAGATTTAATTGCTGTAGAAGTTTAAATGCTTTAGATTGCTGTTGTGCCGTTTTGCGATTGTGTTGGACTGATGATTGTTGGTAAATTTGTATTACAGGCATGGGATCAGTGATAAAAGATGTGGATAGGTTTTGAAAGGCACCGGGCAAGTGATAAACGCTTTTGATTGCTGTTAAAGTCATCGGGCAAGTGATGAACATGGTGGATGGGTGTTAAGGGCAGTGGGCAAGTAATGATTAGATCCAGATTAGATTCAACTTTATTGTCATTGTGCAGAGTACAAGTACAGGTCCAATGAAATGCAGTTAGCATCTAACCAGAAATCAATGTATATAAATAAATATGTAAAATTATTCTTTTATATATATATATATATATATATATATATATATATATATATATATATATATATATATATATATATTTTAGGGTTTCTAAGGTGTTGTGTTTTGACCAGGATCAATGCATAAATCATAACAATGTATTCAAAAGATGGAACATATTTTCAGTATTTCCACTGACTTAAGCTGTTTCAATGATTGAGGAGTTTTTAAGTATGGCTATACTATTATTCCCAGAATTTGGCATCTACAGAGAAAGATAGATGATTAGATGAAAGGGTTTGCTGACAGTACGCTGGCTGGATTTTGGTCCGGATGGTTTGTGCTGATTTGGTGTTTACAGAAACAAGTCCATTCGGGAGAAAAACACACTCAGCATCTCTGATTACGTAGTTTTAAGCAAGTGATAGTCTTGGAGGAAGAGAAATACAAAAAGATCGAGATCAAGATAACTAAAAGGAGTGAAGTGGAAGTGAAAACGAGTAGAAGAACAAAACAAATAGGACGCACTGGGTGGCTCATGTCAAGTTGGGACAAGTGAAGATTTTTATTGCCATTCCATACATATGCATGTGGTGGGACTAAATACTGTGTCTCCTGACTTATAGGGTACAACTAATGAGACAATATAGGGTACAACTAATGAGTTAGAAAGGGAAAGTGGTAACTCAATGGTTAAGATGTAGGATCAAACCGTTGCAAGTTCAAATCCCAACACCACCAAGCTGGCATTCTTGCACAATTAAGCAAAGCCCCTAACCCTTAGCTGCCCAGTGGTATAAATAAGTTAATTGTAAGGTCACTCTGAATAAAGTATCTGGCATATCTAAAAAAAACTAATTCAATTTTGTTTTATTTTTTTTTTAAAGGTTGCCAATAAAAAAAAACCTCCAGTAAAACGAGCAACATGAAACAGCTGAAAAAGCATTAGAAACCAATAAGACTGAGGGGAAACTGTATAAGCATGACAAGAGGGAATTTTGTACCTGTCTGTATACTTGTATTTTAGATGCTGATTTGTAACTTGTAATTTGTGACTTGCCAAATATAGTTACAGGTTTATCACAAATTTTCTTCTACTATTATCTTCTACTGTGATCAGCATCAATTATTAATATAAAAAAAAACTATTATGATAATAAGGAGAGAAATACAAACTTTTTTGGGGGAGGGGGAGAATACCACCGTATATACTGGCATAGGACATTGCTAGGAGTAAAACTTAATCTTCTCAGGGTATACAGTCACACCTTAATTATATTGCTAATTCCCTGACCTTGGATCTTGTAGATGGCGTCAGTGAGTGACCCCCGGCAGCAGACACAGGTGCAGAAGGATGCAGCTGACCAGAATTTTGACTACATGTTCAAACTACTTATTATTGGTAACAGCAGTGTTGGAAAGACAAGCTTCCTTTTCCGCTACGCAGATGACTCGTTTACCCCCGCGTTCGTCAGCACCGTCGGCATCGACTTCAAAGTCAAAACTGTATACCGAAATGAGAAACGCATCAAACTCCAGATCTGGGTAAGTGGAAATAATGGAATGTACTGTATTGTCTACAATTTCTTGATGGACTAAGCTTGAAGAAACACCACACTTTACTGTCTCAGTTTGACTTTTATTAGCTGTTCAGTGATTGTGATGGTAAAATCTGATACCACACTTTCAGATCTTTTGTTATTAGAGTAATGTTCTTTATAGCAGTTTCCAATCATAAATGATTTGTGTAATTTCTTTTGTTGCTTTATTGCAATCTTTAAATGCAATCCTGAATATGGGATTGTGGCCTCTGTCTAGGAGGTGTGGCTGCTGGAAATGTAAGTGTTAGTGTGAGAGGCGTGGCTTCTCTCAGTATATCACTCCCAGTGGCGGAGGTGTGGCTTCTTTATCTATAGGTCTTAGTGTAGGAGATGTGGCTTTCTCAATCCGCAAGTCTTAAACAAGGAGGTGTGGCCTCTCATTGTAATTCTATGGAGCCTTTTGTGTCTTTGTTCTTTCCCAGTAAAAAATGCATTGATTTTCTGTCTGTAAGTCCTACGTATGAAGGCGTGGCCTCTCAGTTCCAGTGAAGGAGGTGTGGCCTCTGTATCTGTAAGTCTAAGGAGGTATTGCCTTTGTGTCTGTCATTCCCAGTAAAGGAGGCATGGCTTTCTAGTCCTCAAAGCTACTACTTTTTCCTCATAACACACACTTTATATAAAGTGTATTGTATCAAATTAAAACTGTAAATCATTAGGGCATATTTCATACCTCACCAACCACAAACACATCTATCAGTTTCATAAGAAGAAATCCACAGTTTTCTTAAGTAAGGATATCGAAATTTACTCTAATGCCCTTGATCAGTTACAGTCTGTTGGCTAATAAAGAAATGGGATTGTAATTCTCAGCGTTCATGTGTTGCCTGATTTTGTCATCAATGATGCGCTAACATAAAATATCCTGGTCGCTATAATCCAAACATCGGTATCAATCACTTAAAATACAAACCTCTCAATTACTCATGAATTAAAATTAAATGAACTTTGTCTGTCTACAAACGTATTATTATTAACTGCATATTCCACAAAAAAAAAAAATATATTACTAACCAATGAGGCCAGATCATATTTTATTTTCTCCTCCCCCAAACCATCTGTCATTAACTAAAAGCACTGAGCCACTTTCATTTACAAATATACACTATGGAATAGAGGGCGTTACTGTTGCTCTCACATTGTGTTCTAAGAAAATACACAACTTGTATGATCTCTGGAAGGGTAATTGGTGTGAAAAGATAAACACTAGAATGGGAGTGACTTTGCAGATTTGGAAAGTAATCTCTAAATGGGACACGGCTACGTTCGGTCAGTCTCAGTAATAAAGTGAAACAGCTACAAAGACAAATAGCAGTCACTGCTTCTCTGCAGTCTTTTAGACTGTCTGGTCCGGATATTAGTGCTTCTGGCTGCAAGAAATCCTTATTGGACTGTCCGTATGTGTGCACTGAATCACTAATGTAATCAATACCCAAAAGGAAAATTGGTCTACTGAGGTCAATGAATTATTTAACATATTTATTGTGTGAGTATAGCCAAGGCTTCATCAGTGCAGTAATGTGTTGTAAATGCTCTTGATCTCATTCTATACATTCTATAAGACCCACATGTTGTAAATTTAATGTGGTAGAGAAAACAACTGAACTCATTAGGACCTGATAATTAATGATCAATTATATCAACTGTGTTTGGAATACAGGCACAGGCATTTATTTGCATACTAATGCAGTATCTACTATTCCTTGAATCAGTATGGGGGATTTAAAGGGTAATACACACTCATGTATCGTATCGTCAATCAAATTTAAGCAGAATTCTCTGAATTATTTTTCAGTTACTGTGATCTCACAATATATAAAATATTTGAAGTAAAGAAGATCCTTTCTTTAATTGCAATACTGCAATTCAGTAATGTTATATACCTATAATAATGCCACACAAACAGCATAAATGGCAGATATCAACATTAAATGTACTAAATTGTTAACCTGCTATTTGAGCTTATGTTTAACAGTACTTTCAGGGGTTAGAATGAATGGCCTGAAGTAGTATTATTTTTTGCTTACATACAATGATGCTTTGTTTGGGTAAAACGAAGCATAACTGACATTATATTTACTGGCATACAAACTGTTCACTCTCACAGCAAGTTAGAGAGGGGAAGCTAATGTTGGTTTATGAATCAACTAAATTAGCTAGTTAAGGTCAATGCTCATATAGTCTATCTTAACAATACTTTAGAAGTTTTGCAATTGTTTCTGTACATTAGGTAGATTACTAGCTAGCAACTCAACAGCCTACAGTGTATACATTTACAGACAATTTGTTACATACATTTATACATCTATACATTTGCCATGTTTATGTATCAAAGTGTGATCGAGTGAAATCCATGAGTGACCATAACACACCTTGTGTTCCCATGTTCTCATTAACCCACCATTGAAAAATTTAAACAAAAGGCCTGATTTCCGAGCAGCATGAAATAGCATATCTAGCCTACAGCTCCTCTGTGCAGCAGGAAGGAAACCTGGTGTGGCTGATTAAATGAAAACAGTGAGACAGCCTTGAGCTGTTGAGTGAAACTGGCCTACAGTGCTCTATGTGGTAGTGCACTTTAATGTGCAGACTCATGCTAGCAGAAACATCGACCCTAATTTAATGATGCAGTACTTTTCAGAGACTGAGACCCAGATATGAAACATGTTTTTGTCAATGGAAAAAATGGATTAATTCTTATGTAAATTTTCCAAAGATATAAGAATATTAGCCATAGTAACCCCAAAACACAATAGCTAACACATTAGCTCCTACACAGTGTTAATTTGGGGCACAGTATCACAGTTCCAGCTATAAGCCACCTGCATATGTAAATCTAATTACAACCTGACCTGCTTCAGAAAGCATTATATTTTAGATACAATACCTACGCGACAGCAAACATATTAGCTACTACAATTTCTTAGTAAAACTGTGAAAAAAATGAACAATACCCATCAGAAAAACAGCATATCCATTGAAAAAATTTTAAACAGAGTGATAATGAATAAAAGTAGCTGTTGGTTTGTTCATTAATTAATGAATCTTCAGTTATTGCCTTATTCTGGTCGGGCTTGCAGTAGACCCAGACCCTGCCCCTTTCCACACCCTAAATGGGATGCCAGTCAAATGCAGGACACCATGCCCACTCTCTCACACACACACACACACACACACACACACACACACACACACACACACACACACACACACACACACATCCACATTCATACATTAATACACACCTTGCAACAATGTTCCAGTCCACCAACTGGTCTGTTTTTCGGAGGTGGGAGAAAAGACTAAGCTTCACACAGACAGTACCCCCTTAATGATCTCTAATCTTAATGATTGTTACTTTAATGAAATGATACTATTATAACTCAGATATCACTAGTGTTAAGGGTGTGGACGATCCAGAGACTTTTGGGAGGGTCTTTCTGCATAGTGTGTGTAATCTTTTAGAGCTTTCTAATGATATTAGCTCATGCGTGGCTACAGTGTTTATATATAATCCACATTTGTCAGGGAAGTGAATTTACTTGTATTTCTTTCTGCTTACTCACCTAATGTGGGTGCTAACACATACGTGTGTGAGTGTGTGTGTGTGTGTGTTTGTGTGTGTGTGTGTGCGCGCTTTCTAGTTTACTTAAGGGAGGAGACATTTTAAAGGAAGAATTTAGTTTGACTTGGGATTGACTGCAGTATTGTAGAAGAAAGTAAACACTGCAAATTACACATTACACTACATGTAACATGACTGATAATATTTAATCGCACTCATATATTTGGAGTGTGGAATTTCACCTGGGACTTGAGACTGAACTACCAGTGTCATTCCTTAGTTTTGACTAGATTTAAAATAACACTAGGAAAACAAACACTGAATGTTACACTGGAAAGGAAGACTGCAGGGCTAATAATGGAAACAGTTTTTTTCTGTAAATATGTGGCCAAATATACTTTATTTTCTTTAACATTTCAATATCACTTACATTCTTTTGTAAAGGTATAGCCAGTATTTATAGATTTTAAATTAAATAAACTCAACAGAAATACTTACTGTATTCAAACAATAGCTTTGATAAAGATATGATTTTCTTGCTTTATATGTTAAGAGTATTGTGAAAATGGGCTACTAAAGTGTATTTTTAATCACCTTTTATCTAACTCACACCTTTATGGGTTGACACAACCGGGATTTACATTTTGAGTGCTAACATGAGGCTAATATCATTCTTTGCACAATTGTGGTATCAAATATTTTATAGGTCTCAGGTCCATGGAGCTTGGTTGCTGCTTAAAATAAAAAAAAATCTACATTTACGGCAATTAGGGGATGGCCTTATCCAGAGCGATGTACAAAAGT
The DNA here is from genome assembly GCF_014805685.1 of Silurus meridionalis. NCBI lineage: Eukaryota > Metazoa > Chordata > Actinopteri > Siluriformes > Siluridae > Silurus > Silurus meridionalis. The sequence goes on from NC_060907.1 coordinate 9,369,229, forward strand.
GTTTTTAAGTCTCTATCAATTAATGAAATTAACACTGGTTCACAAGGTTGAATATCAGGATATTAAGATATAAAAAAATAAGTACATCTCAAAAAATAATGAACTACATTAGACCAACGCAAAACTAATATGTACACTTTTTCATTTGATTTATCTATTTTTGCTAAACTTGTCGTTATAGTTCTTCTAAGCTAGGAAGTCCCCGTGAACAAGTTGAACAGTCTAACAACTCCCTTATAATCAGAATCATCTGTAAAAATAATAAATAAAAAAATATGAAAAACTATATAAAACTAGGAAAATAAAATACATTAAGATAAAGCATTTAACTATACAGTTTGCACAAGGCATGTAAAGTGAGGCAATGCAAATAATAAAGTAAGTGAGGCAGTGCAAATAATAAAGTGAGGCAGTGCAATGAAGGAGGAAGTGCTATTGGAACTGGCACCTCAGTATTGCCAATGAAACATCCAACAGGCATGTTAAATGGACAAAACATATATAGTATAACACAATACTGGGGTATAATAAAGAGTATTTGCCATTGCATTCAAATAAGCCTGTTTTAAATGTAATATTTTTGCTAATAAAATCTAAGATACTGTTTAGGATACAATGTTTTCTGATAGACAACTCAATGTAAGTTTGACCAAGTTGTAAAATGAACAGAGCAGAGAAAAATAAAGGGAGATTCTGTATTTATTTCTTTATGTGATTGAAATTTAAGCTGCACCTGTTTAAAAAAGCAAAGTGATTTTGCTTGTTTACGAAAGGCCCCTAGAAAATGTTACAGAATACATTTGGTTTTGTTACAATATGTTTCTTTGTTAAATGATGGTGTTACTGCAGCAGGTTACACAAACAGTAGTGTATCAGGATTTAAAAAATCAGATTGTAATTAAATAGTTCCCTGGTGGTCTAGTGGTTGGGATGCGACGCTCTCAATGCTGCGGCCCGGGTTCGATCCCCGGTCAGGGAACCAACCCCAGCCATTAGGGTTGCACAAGCCTTAGTGCCGGTCCCAAGCCCGGATAATTGCGTTAGTAAGGGCAAATCAAAAACATGTGCCAAATCAAACATGCGGATGGTCCGCTGTGGCGACCCCTAACCGGAGAAGCCGAAAGAAAGTTTATTGAAAGATGATGCTACATAAAAAACAGAGTCCAACTGGCAATTCAAAAAGAAAGAAAGAAAAATAATAAAATGTGCTAATTGTCATTGTCATCTATTACTTAAAGGTGAGTCATCGCACAATGCGATGGCATACAGTAGGAATGATTTCCTGAAGCGTTCTTTGTGACAGCGAAGCTGAATCAGTGTGTTGGAGAATCACCTCCTCTGCCTCTGTATGGGAGTTTGTTTAGTGACCTGTTGTCCCTCACCATCTCCAACCTGTCCCGTTTGTGTCCAATTTGTATTCTTCCTTGCGGATGATTTTGTTGATCTCGCCTGCAACCCTAACCCTAACCCTAACCTTAACCCTAACCCTGGCTTCCCCAGCAGATCACAGCATTATAAAGGGCACTTGCCACAACAGACTGATAAAAAATTACCACCATCATGCTGCGTACATTGAAGGATCTGACCGGTACTATGCAGGATGCTTTCAATAGTACCGGTATTTTTTTGATGCATCAGACTCAGGTTGAAAATGTATTGCAGGATACCAGACAGCTGATCAGCACAATAATTTAGGATCCTGGGGCTAATAACATCAGGGTCTGCAGCCTTGTTTTGGTTGAGTTTTTCCAGCTGTCTTCTCACCTGGCTAGCTATCACAGTCAGTGAGGGTGGTGTGCTGGTTTCAGTTGAGGATTGAGCTGGGGGTTGTGAGCAGAGGTGCTCAGGAGTTGCTGATAATGGTGATGTGTGTGTTGATTTGAGTGTGTGAAAACTGCCCCTGTGTGGAACGGCCCAGCCGGGGGGTTCAGTGCTGAATCTGTTGAAATGCAAATTAGCTCGTTGGCTCTGTCCAGGCTGCCCTCGAATTGTCCGTAGACCTTAGAGACAGGATTGTATTGAGGCACAGATCTGGGGAAGGGTACAAAAATATTAATGCAGCATTTAAGGTCCCAATGAGCAAAGTGGCCTCCATCATCGATAAATGGAAGAAGTTCGGAACCACCAGGACTCTTCCTAGAGTGGGCCACCTGGCCAAACTGAGCAATTGGGGGAGAAGGTTCTTAGTCACGGCAGTGACCAAGAACCCGATGGTCACTCTGTAAGAGATTTAGCGTTTCTTTGTGGACAGAGGAGAACCTTCCAGAACAACAACCATCTCTGCAGCACTCCACCAATCAGGCCTGTACGGTAGAGTGGCCAGACGGAAGCAACTCCTCAGTAAAAGCCTATAGTTTGCCAAAAGGCACCTGAAGGACTCTCAGAACATGATAAACAAAGATTAAACTCTTTTGCCTGAATGCCAAGCTTCATGTCTGGAGGAAAGCAGGCACTCCTCATCACCTAACCAATACTTCTTCCCTACAGTGAAGCATTGTGGTGGCAGAATAATGCTTTGGGTATGTTTTTCATCAGCAAGAATTGGGAGACTAGACAGGATTAAGGGAAAGTTGAATGCAGCATTGTACATAGAAATCCTTGATGAAAACCTGAACCAGAGCGCTCTGGACCTCATACTGGGACGACGGTTCATCTTCCAGCAGGACAACGACCTTAAATACACTACCAAGATATCAAAGGAGTGGCTACGGGACAATTTTGTAAATGACCTTAAGTTTCTCAAAATGTTTGTCCAACGATACTCCCAACCAACCTGATGGAGCTTGAGAGGTTCTGCAAAGAAGAATGGGAGAAATTGCCCAAAAATAGTTGTGCCAAGCTTGTAGCATCATACTCAAAAACACGTGAGGCTATAATTGGTGCCAAATGTGCTTCAACGACGCAAAGGCTGCGAATACTTATGTACAATTGTTGTTTTTTTTTAAACTTATTTCTTTTTAATACATTTGCAAAGATTTAAACACACTTCTTTTAAGTTGTCATAATGGTGTATTATTTTAGAATTTTGATGAAAATAATGAATTTAATACATTTTGGAATAAGATGTAACATACCAAAGTGTGTAAAAAGTGAAGCGCTGTGAAAACGTTCCATATGCACTCTACATGTTTCTTTTATATAACATGTAAATGTATACAAACACATACATTTACGAATAAAAGAGATAAACGTTTTCTGGTTTCTGTTTGCTGGTTTACGTGAGTTTACACATGTCTGTGTGTATCTGTTTGTGTCTGTGTCTGAATGTGTGTGAGTGTGTTTGTATAAACAGCTGGTTAAGCTTATCTCTGTTGAAAGAAGGGGATGGTGGTCTTTTGTCTGCAAGCCAACCATTAATGCTTTTCCAGTCACACAAGCACACACACACAGCATCTGTAGGGTCTACAGCTTTACAATATCACAGAGACTAATCAGGAGTTGCCTGGTTACTACGGTGCTGCTAGAGTTGTTGCTCTGGTGTGTGTTTTAACTTTCTTTTGTAAATGATGTCAATAAGACCTGCACGCAAACTGAGCACAATATTCCACCATAAAGCAACGTAAACTTGTAAAGAGCTTTAGATGATATCTGATGAGAAATCTCTGGCATCTCTTTCTGTTTCTCTGGTCTTTTTCCAGTGTTTTTTTTTTCTTTTCTACAAATTTCATTTATGTGTTTGATCAACATAGTATGAAAATATGGTGTGAAATAAATGCCCATTCTTCGTCACTTTGTCTTAAGCTCTAGCTTATGAGACCATTGGTGTAAGACACAATTAGTTTATTATTTTTTTATAGTTTATTCTAAAGATCATGCTAAAAATCCATCAGGTTCCTGTGGAGGGTTCCTTCTTTAACCCAAGAAGTAGTTCAACTCAGCAATCAGTAAACAGTTCAACTTAACAATCAACTATAACAATAATTGAACTATAATGAATGGCCTATGATTAGAATGGGTTCCCTATTGATTCTGATTTCTCTCAAGGTTTCTTCCTTATACTATCTGAGGGAGTTTTTCCTTGCCTCTGTCACCACTCGCTCGCTCATTTTTCATTTTGATAAAATTATAGACTTTTTTCTATAGTCTATTAGTTTAAAATTAATATTTGTAATTTATTTATATTGGCAAAGCCTCTTAGGTGTTGGCTTTCGTTGTTAAAACCGCTATATATAAATAAATAGAATTGAACTTAAACTAAATTATTCTTTAAAATTTAGTCATATATATATATAATTATGAGAATTACTTTTTAAATACGAACATGTTTTCAAAGCCTTACAGTTGCAAAATAATATTAAATATTTGCTAAATATTTTATTATATACAGTATTATGCAAATAAGTGTTTCTTTCTTCTTAAGTTTTCATTTGAAAGTGATTTTCCTAGCATTATATCAAACATTTCACCTATATTTTGGATCAAATATACCTATAAAGTTGCCACTCTTACCATTCACCCTTCTTTATACCATGTAGTTGGACATCCTGTTTGTTTTTGCATCATTATGGTTAGCAATGTTGATATAGAATGATATACAACAAAGCAGCAAAACATCAAAAACAGCAAACGCAGAATTTGCTTATGTGTGGTGTTAAAGTATCTGTTTCGTAATGTGAATGTTTAATAAATCTGTTTTATAGCGTTCAGATTATAAGAATTTTCCTACCACATTATTAGTGCAATAGTCTGGTAGGAAATTGTGATGAATTTCTACACTCCAGCTGTTCAAACTGTAATTTCTCTCAACATGTCTTAGCCAAAACAATCAGTGTGTTTTGATAAGCTTCAGAGTTTATATCTGGGGTAGAGCTATATAAAATACTTGGTTTTTTTTTCCTGACTGAATTATAATCTCACTTTGTTTCCTGAAATAATAAACATTGCGATAGTCCCAAAACCCAAAAGTGTTGCACCATAATATTGGGTATGTTCTTTTTTTCTTGTAGTCCCCATTAACTTTTAAAATAGATTGTGCTCGTGAAGAATTGCGTTCATTCAGCCAAAAGGGCGTTAGTAAAGTCAGGTACTGATGTAGGAGGCGAGGATTCTTGAGGTGCAGTCAGTGTTTCAATTCATCCCAAAGGTGTTCAATAGGGTTGAGGTCAACATCTTAAAGGAGCTGGCTTTGTGCACAGGGACATTGTCATACTGGAACGGGTTTGGATTTCCTTATTCCAGTGAAGGGAAAGTTTGATGCTACTGCATTCAAAGACATTGCATACAATTGTGTCCATAAAGTATAAATATGTCAAAAGTGTGTCAAACTTTGCTGATTAATGCAGTACATTTTTGCATTAAATGCAAAGTCAGTTTTTAAAGCCATATTCTATATCCCAGCATTTGCCAAAAAGTCTGTTTGGAGAAAACAATATCTAATAATGGTATTGAAGCTATATAAAACTTAAAAAAAATTGGACTTTTGACTGATCAGGACAAGGAACATCTCCACATGAATGTCAATCATGTTGCCTGGTTAATCAGAAAGCTCTTTTTTTCCTTCATTAATCATCTGCTTCGAGTACATGCCTTTGGATGGAACAACTAAAAGGAGGTTTTGTATTTGTTTGTATTTTGAGTTTCAAGACATACCTTTATACCTTTAATTGATTCGCTTGGTTTTTACCTCTTAGGAATTAGGACACCCTTTTACATCAAGCCTTACAGGATTTATAAGTGCTTAAAAGTGTTTATATGGTGTCAGGATATATAACAGTACACATAACGTGTCTTCAGTTGCGTTTGTGTGTTGACTGCTTTTAGGACACTGCAGGTCAGGAGAGATATCGCACCATCACGACAGCCTACTACAGAGGAGCCATGGGCTTTTTGCTCATGTACGACATAACCAACCAGGAGTCTTTCTATGCTGTACAGGATTGGTAAGTCCATTTATATGATCTCATTGCAAACACTGATTTCATTACTGCTGCATTATATGGACAAAGCAAGTAGAAACCTGACCATCACATCTTTTCCCAAACTGTTGCAGAAGATTATGTAGAATGTCCACGTATGCTGCAGTATTACATTTTCCCTGACCTCAACCACAATAAACACCTTCAGGATAAAACGTAACACCGTACCTAGTACCCAATCTCACTAATTCTCTTGTAAATGAATTGGCAAATCTCCATAGTCACCATCCAAAATATAAGGTATATCCTTGGAGAAGAGAGGAGGTTATAATATCAGCAAAGGTGCACCATCTCCATATTAATGTGCAAGATTTTGAAGAGGGTATGTTCTACAAGCAGGTGTTCTTTTGGATGTAAAGTATAAGAAAGTATAAATATCATCAGTGCCACTGAAGAAGGTGCGGCCTTATTATTTGTCAGTTCTACTGGAGCACCGTCGCCTCTATGTCTGTCAGTGCCATTGAAGTGGGTGTGGCCCATGTATCTTGTAAAAAAACATTTAAATAAATAAATAAACTGCTTTACACACATCATAATTTATATCATACTGTGAAATATTTGACATAATTTCAATGCATAGATTTTGTTAATTTTACATGTGCACATGTCTCAGGGCAACTCAGATTAAGACATACTCATGGGACAATGCTCAAGTTATTCTGGTTGGAAATAAGTGTGACCTGGAGGACGACAGACTGGTGGCCACGGAAGATGGACAGAGATTAGCTAATGAGTTAGGTGAGTTTCCTACAGCAACACAGAAAAGGCCTTTCTGTGTTGACACACACACACACACACACACACACACACACACACACACACACACACACAAAACCCATTATGTCAAGATAGATGAAAGAATCAGTTTCCTGCTCAAAAATCGGAAATGCAGTATGCTTCCTTTCATGCAGTATATTGAAAACACTCTCTATCCCTCTCATTCTCTCTCTTCCTCCCTGTCTTTTTCTCTCTCTGTCTCTCTCTCTCTCTCTCTCTTTTTTTTTTCTTTTACTTGCCTGCATTGCGGAGCTCTGTTTGGCAAAGGAGTGGTTGTGCTCCATGACTAAGAAAGAAAATACTGCTGATGAGGCGAGAGTCTAAGCCAAGAGGAGTTTTAGGTTTATTGAGAGATGATTCATCAGATATTCTTACCACCATCATAGACAGTTATGCGACAAATAATGTATTTTAAATACGTTCTTGTATGACAAACAAAGAGGGAGATAAATGCCCTTCATTCATCGGACCTGCCTTTCAGTATATATACATATACATATCTGTGCTTGTGTGTATATTTGTGTGTCCAGGGTTCCAGTTCTTTGAAGCGAGCGCAAAAGACAACATCAATGTAAAGCAGGTCTTCGAGCGGCTCGTTGACATCATCTGCGACAAGATGAACGAGAGCCTGGATGGACAGCCAAGCCCGCTGGCCAATCACAAAGGACCCAGCCTAGAGGACATGCCCCCTACCAACCAAAATGGCTGCTCGTGTTAATGATTGCTCTTTCACCCAAACACAAGTGCACACATACCGAGCTCAACACAGATACGCTCTACTGATAGACCAAAGTGTATAGTGTAAGTGTATCGTTCATGTATGCGCACACACACACACACACACACACACACACACACACACACACACACACACACACACACAGGTTGTACACTACAAAAAACGTATTAAGGCACAGTGGTTCTCAGCTGATTTTACCTCAGGTTCACTATTTGTTTTTGTTTTTTTCATTAAGTCCAAGACCCAAATGCAACATTAATTTGCATTTAAAAGGAGCACATTTAAATGTATCAGGACTAAAAGGCTACAATAATAGAATAATAATATTATCATTATCGGATTTAATTAGGCTGTGATTAATATGCTTAGGGAGTCATAATTTTGTACAGACAGTCTTTATGTGCTTAAATCTACATGAGACTTATGTTAAATAGTTGTAGGACACTGGTTTAGCAGAGCTAGTTGCTTTCAAACTCCAAACATGTAAACAAACTCAAACTTTCCATTCAGTGATCCCACTAAAGACATGTCCTCTTTTGCTGGGACACCTGTTCAAGTTGACAGACTGGATGTCATCCAGTTCTGATTAGATGATTTTTGTTCATAGGGATTCTTCTTCTCAGTCTATTCTGAGATATGATATGCCAAATCTTTTTTATTTTTTTATTTTTTATTAAATCCATCATATTATGACATTGTATATTATTGTGTAAATTTTTTGTTTGGAAGCCATATTCTGAAAAGCTCCCAACTATGTATTATAGAGTGTTTACGGGAAACACTGGATGGCTTTCATATTTAAGCAGCCCATACCACCTTGCAACACACCAGATGAGAACCACTGAGCCATCAGAGATTAGATAGTCCCGTCATCATACAGGATCGTGCTCCATAAGCCAATGAAGAGTGTTACACAAGAGCAACCTGGCTGTTTTTAAGCTCTAGAATCTTGAAATTGGAGGTCATATTCAGATTTTAAAGCCAAAGATTCATGTAAATGTATTGTACATGGTTACTGAATCAGGTCAAGTCACTGATGAAGACTGTATGTAGGAAATACACCCCAATTATTATTATTATTTTTAAATTGTTTTGAGATGCAGCATGTCCAAAATAAAATTAAGCTTTCTGCCGTTTCAGTCTGTTCATACTATATCTTCAAAACTGTTACGCCTCCTTGTGGACCCTGAATGTAACTGCTGTGCATGTCTGAACTCTCTATGATCTGAAATCTAGACCACACCATGGTTAAATATTCTCATGTTCATCTGATTCATGTTATGCTACTTATTAGTTGGGGCAAGAGTAATAAATTGGGAATGTGGATAAAGGGAACAAACATGTATGATGTGTGATCTGCTGGAAAACTACTTTATAAATGTTTCTTGGGTTGTGAAGTATTTACTTCTCTCTCTCATAAAGGGGCTTTTTATTATCATCATCATCATATCAATTTAACTACATTAATGCCATCCTGCTATTTGAAATCACGAACCCAATCATAATTCAGCCAACCAAAACCTTAAAAAATATTTCTAAACTGAATAAGGAATTGTTTAATTTGCCAGAAGTAATTTTTTATAAATCACAAGATACGGAATTATTAGAAACCAATGATATAGATTTGTGTAAAGAAAGCTGATTGGCTTCTACATTTGCTGATACAATAATGCTAATGCAATAACTCCAAAACTACTTTACTGACATTTTTATTTTGACCAGTCTTGCATTGAAGTAAAATAAAAATTAAATTGAATTACATTACAGTGTTTAGTCATAATCTGTATTCCTTCGCACTTTGTTTTACTTTTAAATGATTACTTCGGTTCAGAATTATTTCCAATTATTGTGTACATGCTATGCAAATATATTGCACTATAGCCTAAAATAACCTTGTGTCAGCTTGAAGTGTTTTATCTGCAGTGGCTGAAATCACATGCTGGTGTTTTATGTAACATAATTCTGAAAACATTTACTAAAGTTGTTCTCTAAAAGAGCCTTTCTCTTATGAATGACCTTTTTCCTTACTGGAACATGCTGTTGTTTGGGAACAGGGAAATGGTTTTATGATGTTATATCAATGTTGCCCACTTTATCTATCTCATTATGTCAGGTGTCATTTCATGGAAGATTACTGAAAAATCTCTGCAATAGAGCATGCTTCTGTTAAACTTATTTACAATGTTTCAGGTACATTTATATAATTGCCAAAATCCTGTAATGGAGTAAAATGTTTAGTGAGCGATTTATAGATTCAGTTCAGGAATCGTTCCTTAACATAAGAGCCAGACTTTATAAAATATTCTGTCATCAAATTGAGGTCAATTTTTTAAATCTGTACGAATGGCACATTGATCCAGTATCAGTATGTGGACTGTCCAATCAATAAACAATGAACCAAAGCAAAACAAATGTTGTGCATTTCATTTGTCGAGCTGATCATTGTCAACATATACAATGAAGCTTGGATTAAAAAAAACTTAATATTTTTGTTATTTAGTAATGTAATTAATTCAATTTTATACATGGAGCACTTTGTAAAAAACAACAACAACCAATTACCCAATGTTTGTTATGACCAATATCTAAAAAGTGTGTTAAATATTTACCCATAATATGCACTTCATACAAACTATACATCAGAAGGATGGAATTAATAGCTGTTCTTTTATTTATTTACTTTTTTATCAATTACTTTTTAGATAGTGCTATATTTAGTTCGGAGTCTTGAGTTATCAGAGAACTACTGATAAAAGTGTAACGTCATAGGGGACTTAATTGCTATATGACATCTGACTGCAAATTCCTGTGTCATGTGAAATCCAGTAGAGGAAATAACTGAGCATTTATATAAGGTTAATGTTTAAATAAGCATTACCATTGTTTTCATTTCCTATTTATATAAACTGCGGTTTTGACCTACATTCTGTTAATTTCATGCATTTAAAAGCATTTATAAGTGTTGATACTTTCAAAACAGGGGTTAGAAACAGGCAGACTATGCTCCTGGTGTGAACCAAATAATGTATTGTTGTAGGATGAACTGAGCACTCGGAAAAAAATATATATATAAAAACCATAGCAGAAAATTAAGTGAAAAACACCACAAGCAACATGTTTGCTAAACATGAAAGGTTACAAGTTTTGTAAAAAAAAAAAAAAAACTTATAAATGTGGCTTTTTGGAGCCAAAGGAAACTGATGGAGAAACAGTTTTAATAGATTGTAATTCAGGCAAATTTGTTTGGTTAAAGAAGTGACAAATGTGCTAACAAAATTGATGACAAAAACACCAAGAAAGTTTAAAGATAACTGAAGTATGCGTTTAAAACTCAAATTTGTATGTCTCATCTGTTCAGTATCCATCTTGTCATGCTCCTGTCACTGTTCAAAAATTGTTGTCAAATTCCTGTCTTTAGTCTATAATTTATAATTTTTATATAAGTTTCTTAAGTTCAGACTACATATAGATTGTAGATTTTCTTTATATTTTCTTTCTTTAACACCATTTTAGGTTGATGGTATCCTGAGTTCACAGTTGTGCTTTATTTTCATTCATTCAGCATACAAACAAAAAATCTATGAAACTGCTTATTGCTGGATATTTTTTGCAAACAAAATACAGTTTCAGGTGTTTAATTGAAATGACTAATTACATTTTTCAAGGTCGGCCTTCATGCAAATGCTGCAATGGTTTCCCTGGAGGTGGTGAGGTGGGGGATCTGGGAGAAGGCGATTAATGTTTTATTTTCAGGCTTTAATAATTACAGACGGCTCCATTTGTAGATCACCTTTAATTCAAATAAAAAATATAGACACAAACATGTTTGTTAAAGATTATAATCCCACATACATCTGAAAATAAACCTCTATAAATACATGATTTGTTTGGAAAGCACTGTATCATTATTACTCTTAAAACACTTCTAAAGAGAACATAAAGAGTAACTAAAATGACTGTGATCTCACCACCTCCTGTTTTGTCACTAGTGTTACAAGTGTGAACTTTGACCACAAGTGTGTGCCTGAGGAGGAAATAGAGGGACACATGGCTTACGCCCCTCCCTCTGAAACCACTGGGATAAAACAGCCATTTTATCCGAGTTCATTACTGCACATGACTCTCCAGACATAACGCTAGAGACCTGGACCAGTGAAATCACCTGTCACAGGTAAGAACTTCAAAAACCTCCACTTTTCAAATACATATAAATTAAAGTGACACAATCAGCTTCAGGTTTTAAATGAGACAGAATCCAGTATGGACTGTTCATTGAACAAACAGAAATCCTAAAGCAAAGTTGTACTACAGGAAGTACTTTAATTCATTTAATCTTATCATCAATCACATTTTATATTAATTAAAAAATCTTTCCGGTACAAACTGTGACAAAGGTTTGTTGGACATTTAGAGAATTTGCCCTATTTTATGTACATTATCTTTTTATTATATAGTCAAATAATACCCCATTATATAAATAATTCCTTCCCATCATCATCCAATCTGGAATCTACAATGATAAATTTGGTACGCAAATTTTTATTCACAATAATATTAGTTTAATACTAATGTTTTTTTATTTATGTTTCCATTCAATCAAATATGTAAAGGTGTTATAACAAAAGTTATAATAGTAAAAGTTATTAAACTCTTTCTCCATCATTCACTTACAGTATACTTTTTTCAGTAGCTATTTATTTTCATTTTTTTCATTCTCTCTCTCTCTCTCTCTCTCTCTCTCTCTCTCTCTCTGACATCTGTGACTAAGCAAATTATTGTTATTTTATTAGTATAATAAGGAATAGGTTCCTGTGCTGTCTCTTTATACCCCATCTATAATTAGGCCTGACGGAAAGTCAGGAATTAATGATTTAAAACAAAAAAAGGGGAAATCCACTGCAAACCGCTTAAACAGGAAATAGAATAAAGAGCTGAAATTTAGTGTGGATTGCAGAAACAAACTAACCAAGGTCTGACCGAGATCAAGATTTAAGTAGACTATTACTATTCTACATCAGTGTAAATTTAGAGTATTTGGGAAACTACTGAAATCCTGAAAAAGCAATTGTGCTTTTCAGCTATAAAACTGTATGTTCCAAACAGACTTCACTGGTTTCACTGGTGGGAAAGTTAACAGCTGTTCAAGTGACCAATAGAAAAGTCACATCAGTATACCCACACAGTATAACCTTTTTGTATATAAATTAGATGAGCAAATATACACAGTATATATATTTCCTCAAACAATTTTTTTTATTATATTTCATTTTATTTAATTCAATGATATTATTTTATATCATATTATATAAAATTAAAAATGCTTTTTAATATTGTTTTATATGTGCAGTTTCCTCATGTTAGCAAATTGTCTCAAAGTCCAACTGGCTTTTATGGTTTTACGGAATCTTTAGGCGACAATTTCAGAGCAATATAAGTTTATAGCAATAAGAGAATAAACAAAGGCCATACAAACCAGGAAGAAAAATAGATACATAAACTTTGATTATATACATGTATTAGATCACCAGGTAAGTTTGCTATCAGAAAACCCGTAAGAAATGCATTCATCTCTTTTACTCCCATGGTTTAAAACACACCTTTGAACTGATCTTAGTTTAGTGTGACAGCTTTTAGTAGTACCTGCAATGATATCTGTGGTCTGGTCATGTGCTACTGAGCACATCTCAGTTATCAGCATTGGTGATAAGATAAGCACTCAGTCAGGCTCATTGTTCCAGCAGACATTTACTGACATTCACATTACAAAAAAAAGCATTTTATACAACACAAGCAACTGTTATCCCAATTGGTGGCTGACGCTTATCACTGATTCATTATTGGTTTAATAAAAGGGGTGAAGGTTAGAAATGTGCACCTGACACCAGTTACAAAGTCAAATCTTAGGTAGATATAACACAAATGTGAACCACATGCGCTTTACTCTGCAGAGGTCGCTTTACTAGTGTCAGTGAATTCACACCGTTTTAGTTTTACAAAATACTTGTCATTACCAGTGACATGAAATTTGACACATTTCAGACGAAAATGTAGTTGGTTTTTTGGTTGTTTTTAACAGCATTCTGTGTAAACTCTAAAGCTGTAAAAACAAACAGATGGATCAGCAATTTCTGAAATACTTAAATCAGCCCATCGGAAAACTTACTAAGACAACTAAAAGATACTTCTCTATTCTGATATTTGATTAAAATATTGACAGAAGTTCTTGACCTGTATCTTTATATCTTATGTCTACTGCCACATGATAGGCTGACTGAATAGTTTAATGATAATAATATTAATGATCGAGGTGTCCAGTAATCTACAGTCTTATAACAACCTATAAAAACACTTCATTTATAATCCAAGAGTATAATCTAAAAGGACAAAACTTAAGGAATTTGAGCCGTTGTTTTTTTCTTTTTTCCAGTCATGGGTAAACAAATAAAACTGACATTGTTAACAGAAAAAAATCTTTTAACTTTTACAACAGAGGTGCATCTACCGGCTTTTATATGAGGGGCAGGGTTAATATTTTACTCTTTAGATGTGGTTGGATAACAAAACTTCTCTTCGTATGCTGCCTCAACAACATAAAAAGGTGTGATAAGATGGAAGTGGAGCGCTAAAATTATAATGCACTTCAAAGTCAGGAAACAAGCATCAGACGTTCAACATGTTTAGCCTAAGTCTACTCACAGTTTGTTTAAACCTCCAGAGAGTACAAAATGACAAAGGAGACTTGATTAATTATATTTGGTGTGTATGTGCACTTTGTGTTGTCCATTTTGTAAAAGAGTTGATTTTATTTTCTAGAACCAACGAACAATAAAACGTCAAGATGTGCTGCTCGGGGTTCCTCAAAATAATGATGTTCATCTTCAACGGTGCCCTGTTCGTAAGTGCAATGTTTTTCATTACTTTTCATTTTACAGAGCAATCTCAGAATGGTTTCATCTGCCTAGCTCCACGAGAAAGCCATAGATAACAGAATAAAACAGTATGTGTTCTTATCACAAACAGAAAATTTAAGCACATGGTTTCATACAAGCTACACTTGTGATACTAAAGCACTTATTGGTTTAGCTGGTGGATATGAAAAGATACAAATTCCCTCGAACACTTTTCTTACCTGAGGCAGATTTTGCAGTCTCGTACATCACCTCTAATCATTATACTAGTTATACTAGCTCTGTTTCAACTGTTTTTATGCTGATAAATAAGAAAGGAAAAAAACAGGCTTGTATGACTTTAGTTTCAAACATAATTTTATAAAAAAATTCTCGTTTCATGATTTGTATAGTAATTATTATTGATTAACAAATTAGGGATTTAGCTTCTTTTGACCTTTTAATCTTTTGATAAGCATTTTGAAGTAGTAATAGAGATTAACATGATTATCTTATTTAACACATTGTTTGTGATTACACATCATAGGGTAGAGGAAGAAATCTGTAAAGTGCGAAAAACAGCAATAACTGACTTTGGATCATAATCAGTTTTTTGCCTGTTTTCTATGAATTAAAGACACGTAAAAATAAGCAAATAACACCTCTTGTCTCAGCTGTGATTAATGATGCTTAATCTCTGATTCATAATTGCAATCAGCACTAAAAACATGTCCGTAGATATGTTGGGAAAATTTTAGGACTTTGCTACTGATATGAAATCAGTAAGAACACACAGGTCACACACCATTAGGTTACTTTATATTTGTGGAATGGTATCCCTGTGTCATGTTCTACTTAATTCTACTATTAGACTACAAAAATGCATTAAATGCAAACTGGCCTGGTGATTTCATTGTACATTATTTACTTTTATGGTTTAATGTTTAATCTTTGTTGCCACCTTAGTGATTCATCCGGAAAAATGCTGCCAGTAAAAAGCCTTGTTTAGATTGTTGTCTGAACATTTTGTGGTACATTAAGCAAATGTGTTGAAGCAGTAGAGGATATTAAGATATCGTAGTCTCTAGTCATAAAGGGTGCTTATAAATTTTTTTTCTTCTCTTTGTTTTTCCTAGTTAGCAGGTGCCGCAATCCTAGGTGTAGGGATCTGGGCAACAGTAGACAGCAGCTCCATGCTTGGTGTGTTATCTCATATTGATAATGCGCCTCCTGAATTGGCTCAGCTGGCGAACGTAGGCTACCTGCTGATTGCTGTGGGAGCCATACTTGCTATCATGGGCTTCCTGGGCTGCTGTGGAGCCATAACTGAGAACAAGTGCATGCTTCTGACAGTAAGTGACATCTTATACCAATTAATGCAAGGAATTCCAATGCTTTATGGTGGTTATATAAGTAATAGAGATTATGCTACATGAGACACACGTATCCAATGTTTTTCATTATTGCCCTAAATTGGTATTGTATCAGAGCTCACAAAAACTTTTTTATTTTATTATATATAGTATAAACATGTTCAACCTTCCACAACTCCTCAGTCTTAAGACTAATAAAATGCCCTGATGAGTGTATTGTGATTCATTCACAAGGGCAAGTGGGGCAAATGGTGCTAATAATAGTCCATTGGGGCTCCTGCTTGGTGGTGTCACAAAGGATTGCCAGATTGGGCTACTTCCACAGTGTACAAAACTAGCTCTATTGTAAGAAATAATTCTATTAATAAGATTAATAAGAAGGGTCAATTATTCATTATTGTATATTTTGAAAATCAAATTATCATTTTATCTGTCACATACATAACCATACACGGACATGCAGTGAAATGCTTATTATGACTGTTCCAAACATAAGATCAATAAAAATTCAACAAACATTCCTAATTTCAAGAATAAAAATGTAATGAAGGAATTAATATTATCAAATAGAATAAAGTCTTTTGTGACCTTTGGAAATCTTAACAGATTAAAAAACTGTTGAATAACTGTTAGCTGATTAGGCATAATGCTATAATATTCTGCCACTGACAAAACACATCTTCAAATAATCTTACCTTTATTTGTTGTTTGCATTAGCAGGTTCTCTCTAACATATTTACTTTTATCTCATTTAAGCATCTGAGAGGTTTGCATTAGGTGAAAGTTAGTAACCTTGCTCAGGGCCCCAGCAGTCGCATCTTGGTGGTGCTGGGAATTGAGTTCACAACCTTTCGATAATGATCTTTGCTCTAAATCACAAGCTGCTTCTTTTTTGTTATTTCAGTTCTTCATAATTGTGCTTCTCATCTTCATTGCTGAGGTGGCTGGGGCCATTGTAGTTCTGGTGTTCAAGCCTCTGGTACGTTCAGTGATTTATTACTTACTTTTAACTAGTATATATAACCTGAAAAATTTTTAAAACATAAAAAAAATCGAGCCATACCCATTGTGCAAGCTTATTACGCAGCTTTAAAAACCTGAGTTGAACATTATATTCACATGAAATGCTTGTTCTTGTTCTTGTTCTTGTTGTCTTGTTACATCACTCTGTACTTCCAAAATACATCAGTAAATGCAGTAAACAGGAACCGAAAACGAGAAATTACTGTTAAAAAGGATAAAGCTTCATGCAAATTAGTGACATTAGTTACAAAACTCTGAACTGTTGGAATGGTCAGCTTTAAAATCAAACAGTTGTGGGTGATAATGATAATAACTGCACTCCTGGCCATCCTCACAAATCAACATGACCTGAATTTTGCATCTTTATAGTGTTATAAGTTTCTGTAATGATTCTGGTTAAACTACTGTAGGTTCTCAGGCAGATTTCATGAGATGAATCTAGTTTTTCTCACTGCACAGTTGAGAGCATTTTCTGCTAATGGTAATTTATATTAGCATTAACATTATTTTTAATATCTGTCTGTGTCACAGGCGGAGGAGGCTTTGAGCGGTCTGAATAAGAATTTTGTTGAGGCCATCAAGAAGGAATACGGAGAGAATAACGACTTCACAAGTGTCCTGAATAACACTATGATCCAGGTATATATAAATATATATAAGAAGCACTAATTTGTCAGATAAACTTTTGGTTTATATATAAAATTAAGGCTAATATTATGTGTTGCTTTAGCTGGATTGCTGTGGTTACAACAACTACACCGACTTCGAAGGATCTCCTTTTCAAACATCTTTCAATCTTTTCCCGGAGACGTGCTGCGATGAAATTACACCGTGTAATCTGAAAGAAGCAGAAAAACAGGTACAGGACTTAAAAAACAATAATTAAAATTTCCAATTAAAAATCCATTCACATATTCATGAAAGACTGATACATGTGGCACTATATTTGTGGCTACTGTAGTACTGTATAAAATACATTTTATTATTATTATTATTAATAATAATAATAATAATAATAATGATTATAATAATAATAATATTTATTTTATTTAGTGCATTTGAAATATACATCTCAAAGATGTACAGTCATAGAAGAAGAAATAAAACAAACAAATAAATAAAAATATATAAATAATAATAATTATGATAATAATCAAATAAAATACAATAAAATAAATCTATGCCAAAAAAATGTGAGTTAAAGACAAAAGTATTGGGACAACTGACAGTATTTCCAGCCATAAATGTTTTTTTCCCGGAACTCAGTTGTATATATACAGTACAGACCAAAAGTTTGGACACACCTTCTCATTCAAAGAGTTTTCTTTATTTTCATGACTATGAAAATTGTAGAGTCACACTGAAGGCATCAAAACTATGAATTAACACATGTGGAATTATATATGGAATTATATACATAACAAAAAAGTGTGAAACAACTGAAAAATGTCATATTCTAGGTTCTTCAAAGTAGCCACCTTTTGCTTTGATTACTGCTTTGCACACTCTTGGCATTCTCTTGATGAGCTTCAAGAGGTAGTCACCTGAAATGATCTTCCAACAGTCTTGAAGGAGTTCCCCGAGAGATGCTTGGCACTTGTTGGCCCTTTTGCCTTCACTCTGCGGTCCAGCTCACCCCTAAACCATCTCGATTGGGTTCAGGTCCGGTAACTGTGGAGGCCAGGTCATCTGGTGCAGCACCCCATCACTCTCCTACTTGGTCAAATAGCCCTTGATGCCTTCAGTGTGACTCTACAATTTTCATAGTCATGAAAATTGTAAACAACCACACTGTAAAATCTACTGGAAGTACCCAGAAGAGTGGAGGTCAGTATATCAGCAAATGGGACTAAATGTGGAATGGGATGTTCAAAAAGCACCGGTCAGGTATCCACAATTTTTTGTCCATATCATGTAACTAACAACGGCATTAACTTGCCACGAAAGTGGGATTACCCGCAGCTAAGTGCGCTTTTTACAACTTCAAAACACTCCGTTTTGTGTTATCTGGGAATGTTTTTCTGAGTAAGTCATATAAAATTAAACCGCCACACACACACACACACACACACACACACACTCCAAAAAATATGGTTTACATACCAAGCTTACCCACTGTCATTGTTGTTGTTTTTTTGCAGAAGGTCAGGGGTTGTTTCAATGCGCTGGTCAAACTGATAGAAGATAATGCGGTTTTGCTAGGAGGCGTGGCCCTCGGCATCGCTGCTCTAGAGGTATCCATCTTACAACTTAAGATTACCCCTCACAGAGAAATGATACCATGTTGCATTCTTATTAAGAGCCCAGCCTCCCGGAAACACTTGATTTATTAACCACTAACTGTTTTAAACAAAAACTTTACAAATCCCACAAGTTCCACCTAGAAGTGCATCACTAGCGGCTGGCGATTGTTAAAATAGGGGAAGCACAAATGCATGTTATCGAAGATTATATCTGCATGTTTTTTGTTTTTTATATGTTGGTCTGGCCACCTGTTTAATTCTCAGAGCATTAATAACTGAAACTATCATTTATTTACAGTGTTAACCAGTAACAACAGGTTTTAGTAATCATGTTAAAATGTTACGCAATATTGCAAATATATACTGGATATTTGGATTTAAAATGATATTAGAATTTATATTATAAAATATTTTAATAATCAGATATTAAATACTGAATTTCATGGAGATGTTTTGAAAAAAGACACAAACTAAACAAACATTTTTATTGTGGAGACTCGTTTAAAGTGTAGATTGGAAGAGTGAACTGCAATTATAAATCTTTTGAAGATATCTCACGAAAAATATAAAAATGTCACTTTTTAATTCACTTTGCAAAATTCCACTATGATTCTCAAGTTTTTGTTTTGGTGTTTTCTTCCCCAGATTGCTGCGATGGTCGTGTCCATGGTCCTGTACAATAGCATTGGGAAATAATTACAAACGCCAACTGATGTACTGATGTATGCACTTCTTCTTTGTACTATACACTTTACTGCAGGCTGATTTCTGTCTACAGCTCTTTATACATTGATTTCAATTCTCATTAACCATCTAGTAGGTAACTTCTACTACTAGTAGTAGAAATTGCCATTGCAATTGGTTAATCTCAGGGATTAAAGGGGTTCATTAGTACAAAATGTAACTAAACTGGTTAATTATAATCTGTGCTAATATGCTAATAACATGAATAACGATGATTTGGCAGTAAAGAGAAACAATTATTATGGACTTTTTTATTTAATGTCTGTTGCTGTCTATTAGCTTTTATTTATTATTTGTAACAATGCGTTGGATAACGTAATAATTTAGAACATGGTCGTCAGTATCACATTTCCTTAAGCTCTTATTGTTAGTCTCCAGTCTAGTCTAGATTCGAATATTTGTTTGAATGGACTAGAAACACACATTAGTACCATAATACAAAATATATATTTTCAATTGTTATAAATTTTTTCACTGTAAAGCAAAATGTCCTCTATTATGTATGTATAGTTTTATGTTGTAATACATTTTTTTGTTCATTTGTATACATCTAAATGAAGGATTTCCTAAAATTAATATTGTTGTCAGTGTTTGATTCAATTCAATTCATTTTTATTTTTATAGCGCTTTTAACAATGAATATTGTCTCAAAGCAGCTTTACACAGATAATATGGTGATAAAAGTGAATTTGTTCTTTATAAGTGTAAGTTTGTCCCTGATGAGCGAGCCGGTGGCGACTGTGGTGAGGAAAAACTCCACGAGATGGCATAAGGAAGAAACCTTGAGAGGAACCAAACTCAAGAGGGAACCTCATCCTCATCTGGGTTGCACCGAATGTCCATTAATTACAGATAAACGATGTTGCGGGGTACAGTGATGATGATCAGAAGCAAACTGTAGTCCTGAGTCAGTCTAGTCGTTCTTACTCCGGGATTTTATGGAACCCCAGGGCGTTGATGAGAAACCAGATGATTGATGCCTATTCTATTTAAAAATCCATCTTATAAATTTTAAATAACTCTTACGTTTATAGAATTAACGTTAATGTATAGTATGTAATTCTATAATGTAATTCATGCTGTATGTAATTACATAATGTAATGTTAATGTAATTCAAACCTAAATTGAGTTGAACTAGTCAAATCAAACATAATTGTCAAACATTTTTTTAAATGGCAAAGAAAAACTCCCAAAACGTGAAGAATTGCAGCACAACAGAAAACCAAGCTTGTGTAGGTTTCATCTGAACTTACACTATAAGGACAAAAGTATTGGGACAACTGTCTCCAACCAGATTTGGATCTTTCCCAAACAATTACCACAAAGCTGGAGGCAACAGTTGTACAGGATGTTACTGGATGCAGTAGCATTAAATCTTCCCTTCACTTGAACTAAGAGACAGGCATGACAATGCCCCTGTGCAGAAAACAAGCTCCATGGAGATATGGTTTACATGGGTTGGAACAGAAGATCTTGAGAGGCCTGCTATAGGGTTCTGTTCTCAACCCTAGTGAATACCTTTGGGAGAAATTTGAATGCTGACTGCACCCCAGGCCTCCTCACCTCACCTACATCACTACCTGACTTTCTAACATCCTTGTCAGGATGAGCACAATCCTCCACAAGCACACTCCAAAATCTAGTTGACCTTCTACCCAGAAGAGTGGAGGTTATTGTAACAGCAAATGGGGACTAAATAATGAATAGGATGTTTATAAAGTATATACGATTCTTATGGTCAGATGTCCACAAACATTTATGCTTTTAGTTAGTGTGACAAAACCACTTGTTTGTTATATAATTCGGACAGGGTTAAAGAACCATGTATCGATCAAGGAATCGATCAAGGCTAATAAACTGAAGTCAAACTGATTTCAAGGGTGAAAATCAGTTACTTGCTTGTGTGTGCTATCATTCTATCATCACCTTACTTCTCATCTCATACTTAATAATGGACATGCAATATCGGAAATAACAGATTATTCCATTGATTTTTTTTTTCTAGAGAGTAAATAAAACCATGAAATATAAATATAAAAATAAAATACCAATAATTTTAACTCTATTTAAAGATTCTAAATATAAATAATTTTTATCATCTGAATATATATATATATATATATATATATATATATATATTTTATATTTTTACTTTTTTTTGCAGACTAAGGTTTCCAGTTTTGTGTACAGGTTTGGATGCAAAGTTTCTGTTAGTTCTCACCTTCTGAAAACACAGGTCTCTTGCCCTCCAAAATAAATCTTGTGCATGTAACAGGCTTTAAACTAAGAAAATAAAACAGCGCCACCTAACTAGACTAGTTAGTAGTGCCAAAGATATATTATGGATTAAGTTGAACAATGCTGAAAAGAATGGTGAGTTAGATATTAAACTCTTTTTTAATAAATTCTCTTTTGTTTTGTGTACATATTAGACATGTGTTGATCAAATCAGACTAATAATTGAGATCAAGTCTAATTATGTTTTTTATGTAATATCTACTGGAGATATGTTAAATGATGTTCTTTACCACAATAGACACACTTGTATATAAAGATATGTTTAGCTTTCAAATAAGTATAAAGTTCATTTAAATCATAGCATCAGGTTACATTGCTACTTGGGTCTTTTTGCAAACAGAATGCGGTGTGTGTGTGTGTGTGTGTGTGTGTGAGTGTGTGGTTTAATTAATTTTTTTGAGAAACACTGAAAGATCTGATTTGAAGAAACTAAATTCTTAGTATGGAGATACTGCAAATCACACAAAGTTTTGAAATGCTTTTACAAAAAATGTCTGTGTCTTTAATGTCCAGAACACTTTTTTTCCTGTGTATATCACTTGAGGAATTCCAGCATATCTGAACATGTGTGAAAAGTCTTAGAGTCCCTATTTTCATTTAACATTTTGCTTTAAATATTGATTTTTATGAATTCTCTTTACTGAGTTGCTCCAGAAACATTTTAGATTTTAAAATGTCCATTTTCTTATGAAGCTGCACACATTGTACCTGAAACTACTTAAAAAAAAGAATGTTGATGAAGAATGTTGATGAAAAGCAGAAACATTTAATTGGATTATATCACTTTTTTTTTTTACTTCACAGCAGTTACTTGCCTTTGTTTGTGAATACAGCAGAGCAGTGTATTTGAACATATAATAAATAATTATTGAACGCGTTTTTCCTTTTGTCCATTTTCTAGATCGTTCGGTATATGTAC
This sequence comes from Silurus meridionalis, assembly GCF_014805685.1. NCBI lineage: Eukaryota > Metazoa > Chordata > Actinopteri > Siluriformes > Siluridae > Silurus > Silurus meridionalis. The sequence continues at coordinate 9,392,148 of NC_060907.1, forward strand.
ATGCTGTTGAAGAAGAAATACGACTTGCACGATTTTGACCAGCAGAGGGCAGAAACGGGACTTTTAGATCAGAGGTCACCAACTTATCTGACACTGAGAGCTACTTCTTGAGTACTAATGTGAAGGGCTACCAGTTTGATACACAATTCTGAAATAACAAATTTGCTCAATTTACCTTTAATGATATGTTATTATTAATAAATAATGATATTTACCTATGTCAAACTCAATTGCACAGGGGGCCAAAACTCAAAGCACACATTAGGTTGTGGGCCCAACAGGATAAACATTTATTAATCACACTAAAACAATGTTTTTTTTTTAACATAAATATAAATAAAAACCAGACAAGAATATTATTCCAGAATAAATAAACTTTAAATAACTAGCTCTCCATAATAATAATAATAAATATCTCCTGTCAAAATTATACAAGTTAGAAATATGAACATGCTGCAAAAAAAACCCTGAACCAATAATTAAAAATTGTGCTTTTAAGTAACTGTTAAAATAACAACAAATCAGAACAATCAGATTTATTTGCTCTTATGCCATTTTATAAAAAAATTATCTCAAACTTTAAATAACTTAAAAGATTTTGCTCTCCATTAAAATATCTCCAGTCAAACACCAGACGTCTCACAGCTTCATCATGCAGCTCTTCAGAAGCTCTCCCTCAGTAAATAACCGGCTGATGTGACTCTGATTTCTCCTCTGTATTCACACCAGCTTCACTTTGTGATTTTGCTCTGGTGAAAAACATTTGCTGAAATGTCAGATTCTTCTTTAACTCTTCTACTTTCTGTATCCAGGTTTTTCAGCTTCTCCTGATGTTTTGTCTCGTAGTTCCGTCTTAGATTCAATTCCTTAATAACAGCCACATTCGCGCCACAAAAAAGACACACGGGTTAGCATGTGTTACACCAGAATCTGTGACCATCTTATGTTGTGACCATAGAGGGCGCTGTTTAAAATGCTGCTTAAAATAGATCGTCTAGAGAAGTTCACATACGATGGTCACAGATTCTGGTGTAACACCGGCAGTGTCAGTAAACATATATTTAGAATCAACTTTTCTCTTCACCACTGTGAGGCGCTGTTTCACAATAACTGTACAATAGGGTTAAATACATCAACAGAATCTCGACTTGATTGACGCTGTAATGTTCCCAGGTAGTCTAGTGTTCGGTAAGGCAGCTGAAGCGCTGCATTATGGGATCTGTAGTTTGTGTCATCAGCGCTTTATATAGTCGGGACATTAATAACAATATTAATAGATCTTTATAAAATCATCTCGCGGGCCGGATATAATTGTACGTCGGGCAGGATTTACCCCGCGGGCCTGAGTTTGACACCCCTGATTTAGAGCATTAAAGAAATGAAAAATAAAAGCACACACACACACACACACACACACACACACACACACACACACACACACACACACACACACTTTTCTATCACATTGTGTTCCAAGTAGAAAGTGAAAGTAGAAAAAAGAAACCGAGTGTGATGTTTATTTATGATAGATAGAAGTGTCAGAGTGACTTGCTTTCATTTTGGGAGTAAAAGTAATACATATAAACAAGTTAAAACATAATAGTGAGAACAGGTGTGAACAAATTAAATAAAACTGGATAAAATCAAGCATTCCTAAAAACAAGCTTTTTTTAAATTTTACATTTTTTTTAATTGAAGAAGTAATATGGGGGAAAAGACATTCCAATATATCGGAAATGGAGCTTCTACAAATAAATATGAAACACAAACACAACTCTCTTTCCTCCAGAGCCAAAGATATTTTTTTTGCATTCAGTGTTAGTAATGGGCTTATTCTTTAGAACAGGGGTCACCAACCTTTTTAAACTGAGAGCTACTTCTTGGGTACCAGTGATGTGACACAGTTTTCAGTTTGATGTGAAATAACAAATTTGCTCAATTTACCTTTTACTATATGTTATTATTAATAATTATTATATTCATCTATGTGGAGACACTGATCATGTTAATGATTTCTCATAATAAGTATCAACAATGATTTAACAAAGTAGGAAACAGCTATTTTTAGAAAAGGCCCGCGGGCTACGCATGTGGTCCTTGCGGGTGACCTGGTGCCTGCGGGCACCACGTTGGTGACCCCTGCTTTAGAATGTGTTCACATTAATACAACCTAAAAAGCTATAACACACCATGATGACATTTTAGACAGCAGATATTTTAATGCTGTCACTAGTAGTTAATGGTAAACTGTTTATTAAAACACTTCATTTCTTACTGTATCTGCATTCTTGTTTGTTTTTACTTTTCAATACAATAATCCTGCATCCCTAAAATCAACAAATCTGGCATATTTCTTTTTCTGTTTTGTATTTTGCTGTATTGGAAGATAAGTTACTGTTACTAGAGTATATATTCATAAAACAAATAAATCTTACAAAAGTCAGAACTAATTTCTCCTTATTTTACATACTATTATTATACCTTCCAACACATACCAGCATATAGATCTTACAGTATAATGACCAATGCAGAAGCCCGTGTAGCTCAGAAAACATTGGAAACAATGCAGAATGCCAAAAAAACTATAGCTGTGTATGATTACTACTGTTGAACTGTATACTGATGACATGCCAGTGCCTGTAAAGTATACAGTATAGACCCACATATCTTTAACTCTTACTGTTATTTTCAGTAAAGAGTTTCTCTTTCAGTTTGTAGTAATGTCCTTCATTCCTCATGAGTTCCTCATGACTGCCTTGCTCCAAAATAACCCCCTGGTCAATCACAATAATCTTGTCTGCCTTCTCAATGGTCTTCAGCCTGTGTGCAATCACCAGTAAGGTCTGGTTGTGGCAGTTGGCCAGAGCTTGTTGGACCTGAGTAAATATTTTTAAAGTTCATGTCAAAAAGTTATTGTGGATGCAGTCTGTATTTATGTGTGTGTGCTGTATGTGTGTATATGTACCGTTTGTTCACTTGTAGGATCCAGAAAGCTTGTGATCTCATCCAGTAATATAACCTGTGGCTCTCTGATTAGAGCTCTGGCAATCGCAATGCGCTGCCTCTGACTGCTACCAAGAAGACTTCCTCGTTCACCTACGTCTGTAAAACAGTGTATATAATAAAGTTGTATTAAACATTAAAAAAAAATGCTGTAGAAGTCATAATTAATTCACATGGTCATGACTACAATTTAATATCATTTTAGTGTATCTTACCTGTGTCATAACCTTTCGGTAACCGACAGATGAATTCATGTGCATTGGCTTTGCGTGCTGCCTCCTTAATTCTCTCAAGTGAACAGTCTGGCAGTCCGTAAGCAATATTGTCCCGTACGGTACCTGAGAAGAGAACAGGCTCCTGGCCCACTGCTACAATCTGCAAAAGAAATGTTATCAATGTGATAAATGTAATATTTTGTAATTATTGTCTAAGATAATTTATAGAAGACAAACTACTGAAACACACATTATACCAGGGATGACTAAACTAGGGCCCAGAGGCCAAGGTTGGCCTGTGGTGACCTTTGATTTGGACCATCACGTCTTATAAAAGTTAAAAAAGGGAAAATTACATTAACACATTTTTTTCATTTCTAATTGTTGTTTAATTTTTAAGCCACAAAAAAAAGTTAATTAAAATCTAATTACATTTGACTAATTAGTTGTTGTGTTTAAGTAATTTTAATACCTGCTAAGTAACAGATGATATTTTATTGTCTTGATACATAAAACCAGTGAATTCAAAGTGGGTGTACTTTTTTTGTTTACATAACTATATATTTCAATTAAGTTTTATTAAATTTTTACTGAACTGCAAAACTGCAAATAAACTTGCCAACATTACCTTGCTGTGCAGGTATTTGTGTTGGTAGTTCTGCAGAGGATGTTCATCGAGCAGGATCTGTCCATGCTGAGGCTGGTAAAACCTCTGCAGCAGACTGACGCAAGTGCTTTTCCCACCACCAGAAATTCCCACCAGAGCAGTCATTTTACCAGGTTTCAGCTCCAAACTGAAGTCCTGAATAAAACAAAGCGACGTCCAAAAAAGTGCTAAATGCATTAATCATGACAGAGTGTAGTCTGGTGTGTGAAAAGTAGTGCTTTAAGAGAGCTGCATGTAATAAATACAAAATTCTACAGAGACGTTCTGAAATAGGAAAATACTCAGTAGCCTCAAGATTATATATTTTCATATAACAGCACATCAGAAAATCTTTTATTTCTCTTGTACACCAGCATATGTCTTTATAAACAGTCTGAGTAGACCATCCACCCTGCAATCTCTGTTTAAGTTGTTACTACAGAAGTATAGCAAATGAGTACATTACACGAAGGGCATTAATACAACATTATCAGCTGAAACTACTGTCAGAGCTGCTTTTACAGGAACCCACATCTCCTGAGAAGTCAGAATCAGGCATTCAGCATAACTGTGGTATATCTAGGAAACATAACCTTCACCAAGACCTACCAAAATGATTGCAAATTAAGTTCTTAAAACATTAAAATTCAATTTTATGCAGTGTGGTATGGTCAGATTATAATAATCACCTCCAGCACACTGTGGTCAGGACGTGTTGGATAAGAGAAGGTGATGTTCTGGAAGTTGATGTGTCCCTTTAAATCCTTTGGCTCCTGGGTCCCATCTGTCCTCACTTCAGACTTGCGGTCCAGGTACTCAAACACCTTCCCAGCAGCACCCACAGAGTTCAGCATGTCTCCAAATATGTAAATCAAAGTCTGAAATGTATAAAATTAAAGGTTGTTAAAATTAAATGTTATTAAGCTTCAGTATGTTAAAACTACTTTTATATTATGATGTGCACATACCCTGATATTGTCCCCAAGATCTGAATGATAGAGAATGAATGAGACCAGATTTCCCGTAGTCATCTGTCCATACGTTACGAACAAGTGGCCATAGTATAGCATTGCCACCTTCACTCCCAACTCTGTGAGCTGCAAACAGCATGAATGAAATGAAAGAATGAATGAAAGAGTCACTAAAATAAATTGACATATTACTGTGCAAAAATGCCCTGTCTCTGTAACTAACACTGTATACTCACCCTTCTCACCAGCAGGTACATTGCTCTGACTGTGTCCCGCTGAGTCTTTATATTATGTGTGTCCATCAGCCGCACATCATAGCGACACTTCTCGCTCTGCTTTGCATTAAAGCTTGTTACTGTCCTGATGCCTGACACAGCCTCTCCTGCAGCATCATTTGCCCTTGCTATGGAGTCCTGCACCTTCTTTGAGAGTTTCTGTAAAGAATTACATCTTAATACTATCACATTGTTCACATTTTAATTGATACTGTTTTGTGGAACACAAGATTATATTTTAAATAACTTATAGCTATAAAACAAAGTACAAGCTTGCTTTGGATTGGTATTCTTCACTTTTGTAAGCATAAATAGCAAACGAGTATGTGGAACCCTTATGAAGAACTTCATTTTGTTTGGATATTGATCCACACTTTACAAGTAATTTGTGAATGTTTACAGATCATTTGTTAAGTACCTGGTAATGTGTGTCATAAATGTTCTGTAGCAGTCCAGTCAAAGGCGTCTCCATCAGTGTTAGTACAGTGAGCTTCCAGGAGAGACTACACATCAGGTATAACATCCCCAAGGTCTTAATCAGGGTCCGAAGAAGAACGTTCACGTTTAGTGCAACAGCTCGTGCCATAAGATTGGTGTCTGTGGACAATCTGGAAGTGATGTCACCTAGGGTAAAAAAAAAATCAAGGTTATACCATAAAGGCAGTCGGGAAATCAAGTGTACCATTAGTTATGTTCTAAATGTAGACATTCAAAGCGTAACAAAACGGATAAAAGAATAATAATAAATATTTTGGGGGTTTGCATGTTAAATGCATGATGGAAATGCATAATAGTCTACCTGTTTTTGTAGTCTCAAAGAAGCCAATTTCCTGTTTAAGCAAGCAGCTGAAGAGTTGATGCTTCACTCTGGAGATAAATCTGCCAATTGCACACATGAACAGGCCTCCACGACAACCTGCACTGAAAGAACTGAAGATGGGGAGGAAACATTATAATTTAAAAATAATATTTATCCTAGTAACACTGGAATAGAGCACTGTTTAAGATACAATTAGGGAATGTGAATGCATAAATGAAAACTAGTTTTGGACTGGTGAATCTAAAAACCTGAAAAACATCCATAATGTTTTGTTATTTACTGACCTCCCAAAAGAGAAAAATGTCATTAATATAATTGTTGAAAGAAATTCATCCCAGCTGTATTCAGTCTGCAGGATATCAATCAGCTTTCCTGTGTATAGTGGGATAAACATCTCACCTGAAAACACAAGAACATCTTAGCTGAGCATGTATGTTTCATTCAAACATCATTTACAGGAGATTCACTCATTACTTACAGAGGACAGCTAAGGCTAGAAATACAGATGCTCCGATTAAGAACAGATAGTCAGGTTTGTAGAGGCGGATCACTCTCATGAAGAGCACTCGAGCTTTCTGCTTGTTTTCTTTGCTGCTGCTTTCCCCGTTAGATTCTGGAAAGAGGGTCTCCCAAAACAGGCATCCCAAAGCAGCAGACACACTGCCGACCAGCCACATAGCAAACTTCTCCAGCGGCCAGCCACCAAACACAGTTAAACGACCTGTTTCATACACAGGATTGAGAAAACAGTGAGCCAAAATCCACCGCTTCACCAGGGACCCTCTAACATCACTCCAGTAGAAGATTGTGCAGAGCAGTGAGCATCTCAGCACAGCCTCAGTCCACTGCCTCAGCAAGGCATATCCACCATCTAAACCCCTCTCTTCACTTCTCAGCTGTGTGCTGGCCAAATCCAGCACATACACCACCAGCAAATCCGTGACCACAGCAAGAACACACACCAGAAGTTTGGACATATTGTAGCATCTATAAACCATTCAAAGCGCTCGTGTTTGAAGAAAATCTATTGATCGCGTTTATTTCCACAGGTTAGATGGTATTCCCCAGTTTTCCCCCACACTGAAGACTACAAGGTTACTTTCAGTTTCATTTTCTCTTCATCAGGGGTTTCCAGAACCCGATACCAAACAGTAACAGCTCACAGTGAAAGCATGAGATCTAAAACTAATCTAACGTTTTGTGTGCGTTTTATTCTTCTTCATCATTTTTTGTGTAAGCTCTACCCCACAACAGCCTTTTTAATTATTTCCAACTTTCACCATGGGGAGGCGATAAGCGTTGCTTTTCTACTTAAAGCCTGAGTGAAACCTATAAATCTGAAGTCTGCCTAGCAACTGATTAGTCAGCTTCAAGACATATTTTGCATGCACATTTTACATTTTGTTCACAGATTTCTATCTATCTATTATGTGTTACATGCTGGCAGACTTGTTATTTTTTTGTTGCAAGCAAAAATAATGAGATTAATAGAATAAATTAAATAATGTGCGCCAAACACCCCAAAACTCTAAGCACAGGCGAAAAGCTTTTATTTGTAAAACTAGCAGTCAAACGTAAATCTGGCAACCCTGGGACGACGACGACTGATTAATTAATTAATTAATTAATTGTGTAGAATGAACGAATGAACTGCAATGAGAAATCTTCAGATTTTTTTTTCCGGCCCAGAAAAGTGTCCAAAATATCACAGATTCTTTTATGTTTCCCAAAAGCAAGATATCTCAGGACAATGTTGTGGCAAAAAAATGCGTAGGCGAACTACACTTAAGCTTGCTAATGTGCTAATAAGATGAATAAGAATGATTTGGTAGTAAGAGAAACAATTACTCTGACCTTTTTTTTTATTTAATGTCTGTTGGTGTCTCTTAAGTTTTAATTAATTATTTGTAACATTGCGTTGGATAACATATTAATTAGAACAGTCATTAACATTTCCTAACACTAATATTGTTGGACTAGATTTGAATATTTGCTTCCTCTTTATTGAGTCATTAAAACAAAACACTGTGTACTGTTGATCAGGATATTGGTGTTTAATGAATACTGTTAAAGTTTGAATGCATCCTGTTCTGTTAGCTACATTTTGCTTTGGTTTTAATTTAAATGCATTAAAAGTTTCTGTCAATAGAACAAGACTAAAAACACATAATAATACCATAATAAAAATCTATATTTTTATTATGGTATTATTATAATAGAAATATATTTTTTATTGTAATAATACCATAATAAAAATATAGATTTTTATTATGGTATAATTTTTTTCACTGAAAAGCAAAATGTTTTCTATTATGTATGTATAGTTTTATATTGAAATAATTTTTTTTGTTTATTTATGTAAATCTAAATGAAGGATTTCATAAAATTGGTATTGGTGTCAGTACTAGATGAACGATGCCTATTCTATTTAATCCAGTTAAAAATTTTTAAACAACTTTTACATTTATAAAAAAATGTTAATTTAATTCAAACCTGAATTGAATTTAACAAGTCAAATCAAACATAATTGTCAAACCTTTTTTGAATGGACACTGACAAAACTCTTGATGTCCAAACAAATCTGTTTTGTACAAATCACTTGAAGAAATCTAGCACAACTGAAAAGAAGAAGAGCCATTATTTGCCACATATACATTACAGTGAAATCTTCACATATCCCAGCTGGTTTGAAATTTGGGGCTAGAGCCCAGGGTTAGCCATGATACAGCACCCCTGGAGCACAGATGGTTAAGGAGCTCGCTCAAAGGTGGCAGCTTGGTGATACCAGGGCTTAAACCCCAGACCTTCGGGTCAGTAACCCAGAGCTTTAACCACTGAGCTACAGTACAACTGAGTACTGAGTCCCGAACACTGTCAGGAAGACTTTTCCAAAGTTTAGGAGCTAAACGCGGAAATGCTTTACCGCCTTTAGTGGACTATGCTATTCTAGGAACTACTAGAACGCCAGTGTTTTGAAATTTCAAGGAGTGTGTTAGAAGACTGGATAGATACATGGTAGCTAAACCATTTAGGGCTTTGTAGGTAAGTAGCAATAGTTTGTAGTCGATTCGAAACTTAACAGGTAGCCAGAGTAGGGATGATAAGATTGGGGTTATATGGTCATATTTTCTCGACCTTGTGAGAACTCTGGCTGCTCCATTCTGGAGCTTGTTTATTAATGATGCAGGACATTGCAGGACCTAGTAATGCATTACAATAGTCCAGTCTGGAGGTCATGAATGCATGGACGCGCTTCTCTGCATTAGATATAGACATGTTTCTTACCTTAGCAATATTTCTAAGGTGGAAGAAGGCTGTTTTTGTAATATGGTTGATATGATTTTCAAAAGACAAGTTGCTGTCTAAAATAACTCCCAGGTCTTTTACTCTTGAACTAGTAGTTACAGTACATGCTTCTAAATGCAGGTTAAAATGCTGGAGCTTCTGTGTACTGGTTCTTGAGCAAAATCTCTGTCTTATCAGAATTAAATAATAGAAAGTTATGCATCATCATATCTTTCAATTCTCAAACACATTCAGTTCACCGAGCCAATTGAGCTGTATCGTCTGGTTTTAATGAGATATATCTGGTCAACACATTCGCACCCCACATCGTCACATATCGACGCTGTGGATGTTGCGTCCGACGGCGCCCACATCCGACGCCGAGGGTACCCCTTCGCGTCGCTTTTCAACGTACCGGGACGGGAAACCCTTCGCGTTGCTTTTCGACGCAGATGGACGGGACCCCATTTGCGGGTTACGGTTAGGGTTTGGGTTAGGGTTAGGGTTCGAGTTAGGGTCAGGGTTAGGGTTTGGGTTAGGGTTAGGGTTAGGGTTAGGGTTAGGGTTACGGTCATCTTCAGAATTTTATGAAATTTTAAAATTAGTCCTATACACTTATTATGATAGATAATAAATTATTAAGTGTATAGGACAGCGATCTGCATTGAAAAGCGGCACAGGGCTCCCATCCATCTACGTCGGCGGCGAAGGGTTTCCGTCCTGTACGTTGAAAATCGACGCGAAGAGGGTACCCTCGGCGTCGGATGTGGACGCCGGCGGACGCAACATCCACAGCGTCGATATGTGACGATGTGGGGTGAGAATGCCCTGATCTGGTATCATCAGCATAACAGTGGAAGCTAATCTCTTGCCTTCTAAAATATATTTCCCAAGGGAAGCATGTATATTGTGAAAAGCAGGGTTCCTAGAACTGAACCTTGTGGCACCCCATCATTTACTTGCATTAACCTGGATAGTTTTCCATTTAAATCTACAAAATGGTAACGATCAGACAGGTAGGATTTAAACCAGCTTAATGCCTGTCCCTGAATGCCGATGTAATTCTGTAAGCAATCCAGGAAAAAGTCATGCTATAGTGTCACATGCAGCACTAAGATCTAGTAAAACTAACAGAGAGATGTGGCCTTGGTCTGAAGCTGAAAATAGGTCATTTGTGACATAGAGTGCATATATATCTTATGGACAGATGTCCACAAATATTTATGCTTTTAGTTAGTATGGCAAAACTACACTTTTTTTTCATAACCCGTGTTTTCCTGAAAATAAGATTGGGTCTAATATAAATTTTTGCTCCAAAAGACGCGGTCGAGATTATTTTCGTGGAATGTCATATTTTCATGTATAACAATCTACTTGGGTATTTACAAATACTTACAGTAATTATAATTTACATGACCGGTATTATATTGATGTTATATTACTATAATAATTATTATTATAATATATTAAGTTTATATTACTATAATAATAATTATTATTATTATATAATATTAATGTTAATATTTTATAATTTAATACATCATCGTGTGTTGCAACAGACCTATGGTACTACTGTAAATGCTGGCTGACAATCTTAACTAGAGCTTATTTTTGGGGTAGGGCTTAAATTACTATTATTTTTGAGATATATCTTATTTTCGGGGAACACAGTAGTTTGCTATTTTCAATGAACATGAGAGATTTAAATTCAGACAGGGTTACAAATGTATCAGTCAAGAAAATTGAGCAAGGCCAATAAATTGAAGTCATACTGTTTTCAAGGGTGAACTTTTGATTGTTTTTTCATCCCTTCTGGACATTAAAAGCAGTTAAAACCCATTACTTTTCGTGTGTGTGTGTTTCTGAGTGCACAAATCTGTTATCTATCTATCTATCTATCTATCTATCTATCTATCTATCTATCTATCTATCTATCTATCTATCTATCTATCTATCTATCTATCTATCTATCTATCTATCTATCTATCATTTCCTTTCTTCTCACCGCATACTGAATAATTGACATCCGATATCTCCTAACAGATAGAAATATCAGATTACGCCATTTTGTTGTCTAGAGAATAAATAAGATCATATTTTCATAATCATAAATTATAAAAAACCCACAAATAATTAGAAGTCTAATTATAGATTCTACATTTATTATCTGCAGCTATCTTATTTTAATTTTTGATTTGCGGAGGAAGGTTTTCACTTTTGTGTACAGGTTTGGATGTAGACCATCTGTAATTTCCCAACTTCTAAATTCTTCAGGGAAACACAGGTCTTTTTTTTTTTCACAGGCATAGAAAAGCATAAAAAAGCTTTACTTTGTCACTATAAAACATTGAATGTTTCTAACAATGGATTCAAGAAAAGTATAAGTTTTTGAGGCCTTTGAGTTTAAAGGTTCTGACATGTACTTAAAAGCAGTAAAAAGGGGACTAAATATCAGAGAAGGATGAACTGATTAACTTTATGTGTTTGGTGTTCATCAGTGGCAGGCCTGACCTACACTAAAATAAACAATGCCACCTAATGGATATAGTTCCAATCTAGACTAGTCGGTACTGCCAAAGATTTCTTTTGGTTTAAGCTAAACAATTGAAATGGGGGTTCAAGCCCTGGTGTTGCCAAGCAGCCATTCTTGGGCCCTTGAGCAAGGCCTTTAACCCTCTGTGCTCCAGGGCAGCTGTAGCATGGATGACCCTGTGCTCTGACCCCAGGTTCTAAATAAACTGTGATTTGAGAAAAAAATTAATTCACTGTGCATAAATGTATATGTGACAAATAAAGCCTATTCTCTCTAATATGTCTGAATGTAACATCTGCTGAATGTATTTTAAATTATGTCCCATTTAACATTACTCAACACACACATATAGGGATATGTTTAACATCATTGTCTAATATGATGCAACTAATTTCCACACATCCTGTAATCAAAACCACCACAATATCCAGGGAATCTAAGCCAACAAAATGTAATAGGCTATGAAATATAAAAAAAAATACACATAACAGGCATAACAATTTTATGGCCATCAGTCAGGCATAACATTTTTATCACATGCCTAATATTCTGTTGGTCCCTGTCCTGAACCCATCGGGCATCAACAACATTAACTTCTTCAGAAATATGAGCTACAGAAGCTCGTCTGTTAGATCGGGCCGCACGGACCAGCCTTCGCTTTCAACGTGCATCAATGAGTCATAACCCTGTCGCCGGTTCACTTGCTGCCTAATATATCCCACTCAATAACAGGTGCCATTATGATTCACCAGTCATAATGTTATAATAATAATGTTATGCCTGTTTTTTACCAGCAGAGGGCAGCAACTAAAGATTTTACTGTAAGCATTGAAAAGCTGAAATAATACACACACACACACACACACACACACACACACACACACACACACACACACACGCTACAACAAACTGTTTTCCTATCAGAGTGTGTTCCAAGAACAGAAATAAAAATAAAAAAAGGGGGTAGAAACACTACCACATGTGATGCTTATTGATTATAGAAATGTCAAAGTGACACATTCCTTTTTCTGAGGCAAAGTAATACAAATTAAAAAGGTAGAATGCAATACTGAGAACAGGTGTGAAAAGAAAAATGAAATGCAAATAAATAAAATCAAGCATTCAAACGAGAAATTATTGAAAAGTTTTAAGTGGGAGAAGACATCAGCTAGCTAAGGAGGTGCTATATCAGACATGGAGTTTCAACAAAAGAACGAATGAGCATGAAACACAAACACAAATCTCATTACTCCAGAGGCAAAAATGATTTATTTTTGCATTCACTTATAGTAATGGAATATTCTTCACCTTGTTTCAATTTAAAACAAGAAAAAACTCCATAACACACCATGATGACATTTTACAAAGAGAACAGAGGTTCAAGGCTGTCACTAGTAACACATGGTAAACAGTTTATTAAAACACTTCATTTCTGGTCCCACCTTATTTTAGGTTAAGAGGTAGGTATACATTATGACTGGCACGGAGGTGGTTGAATGTTCTTCCCCAAGATGTCTGAACAGCTGAGTCACTACCTAACTTTAAACAACCGGTGATGACCTACCTCTTCCTGAAACACTTAAACTATCACTTGTTCCCTACTTGTTTTATGTCCTTAAAAATGTCTGCAACATAGTGTTCCAGTGTTGATACAGTGATAGAGACTCAAAGCACTTTTGTACATTGGTCTGGATAAGGGCCTCTGCTAAATACTGTAAATCTAAATATAAATGCACATTTCTAACTGTATCTGTTTTCTTGTTTTTTTTTTCTACCTAAAAAAAATACATATATTCTAAATGAACAAATTATTATTATTTGTTTGTTTTGTATTTTGATTCAGTGGAAGATAAATTACTATTACACCAATAGATATTCATATAAATATGTACATCCCACTCAAAAGTAAAAAAAAATAAAAATAAAAGATCCAAAAACTATTTATCTCTTTATCTACAACTTCCAACATATACAAATATATCTTTTGTAGCTTGGAAAACATCTGAAACATTGCAGAATGCCAAAATTGGCATGTATGATTATGATTGTACTGTATGTTAATGACGTCTTAATGCCGGCAAGTATAAAGATTAAACTTGCTTGGTTCTTTTTGTTTACCATTAACTGTTTCTGTTATTTTCAGTAAAGAGTTTCTCTTTGAGTTTGTAGTAATGTCCTTTATTCCTCATGAGTTCCTCATGACTGCCTTGCTCCAAAACCCCCCCCTTGTCAATCACGACAATCTGGTCTGCCTTCTCAATGGTCTTCAGCTTGTGTGCAATCACCAGTAAGGTCTGTTTGGGGCAGTTGGCCAGAGCTTGTTGAACCTGATTAAACAATTTAAAGTTTGATGTTAAAGTGTTATTGTGGATGCACTTTGTATTTATGTGTGTGTGCTGTATGTGTGTATATGTACCATTTGTTCACTCTTAGGATCTAGAAAGCTTGTGATCTCATCCAGTAATATAACCTGTGGCTCTCTGATTAGAGCTCTGGCAATCGCAATGCGCTGCCTCTGACTGCTACCAAGAAGACTTCCTCGTTCACCTACGTCTGTAAAACAATGTTTCTCAAAAAGTTGTATTAAACATTTAAAAATACTGTGTGTAAAATTAAAGCCTAATCATCAACTAATCATCATTTTAGTGTACCTTACCTGTGTCATAACCTTTCTGTAACTGACAGATGAATTCATGTGCATTGGCTTTGCGTGCTGCCTCCTCAATTCTCTCAAGTGAACAGTCTGGCAGTCCGTAAGCAATATTGTCCCGCACGGTACCGGAGAAGAGAACAGGCTCCTGGCCCACTGCTACAATCTGCAAAACAGAATCATAAATGGAATCAATGTGATGAAGATCTGAGTTGGGGGTCAACAGTGAAAAGTAATGGAGAGTGTGTTAGAGAAGTGAAGAAAAGAGTGGCAGGAGTGATTTTGATAGAAAAGTATCTGAACAAAACACGTGTGTATGATCTCAGCTCCGTACTTATTGCACAAGGAATCAATATTTGATAAAAATGTTGATAATTTTGCTTTGGTCTAGTGTAGACGATGAACTACTTTGAACTGGATAATTGTATGTCATAAACAAATTGAAGTTGAATGAATTTTGTTGATAATATCTTGCAATGTTTCCTCTGAAAAAAGCAAGTCAAGTTCACTTTCCTGTTGGCGCTTCAATTTCATTAGAGATGTTACACTTTGTGAAGAAATCATAGAATAATAAATACCTATATTACTTTTTGAGGTTCCCTGGTGGTCTAGTGGTTAGAATGCGGTGCTCTCACCGCTGTGGCCCGGGTTCGAGTCCCGGTCAGGGGACCAACCGCAGCCATTAGTGTTGCAAAAGCCAGTGCACTCTTAGTGCCGGTTCCGAACCCGGATAAATGGGGAGGGTTGTGTTAGGAAGGGCATGCAGCGTAAAAAAAAAACGTGCTAAATCAAACATGAGGATCATGAATACAGTTGATCCGCTGTGGCGACCCCTAATGGGAGAAGCCGAAAGAAAGTTTTTTTATTTTTGGAAAGTGGGTTGATTTGTAAAACGCATTGAGAGATCAGTAAGCAAAAAAGCTTGTCTAAACTGATTACAGGTTTTAAAAGGTGCTCTAACAATTGTATTCAGATTATATCTAGACACTGGGTCATCTTTGTACAGTCGTCCCCCATTTATCGTGGTAGTGATGTGCCAAAATGATGCCACCTCAAAAATCCAGCCGTATAATATAGATTTTTAGCATCCCAGCACCACGATTTTGTACACAACGCTACGTGTTCTTTGTTCAGTGTAAATGTATGATACACACTGTACGGTATTTTAGGTATACTTTTACTTAATTTTATAATTAATAATTATATTTCTATTAATAAATTATCTTATTTCAACATAATACTAAATAAAAACAATTCACTTTAAGTTAACACTTTTTGCGATAAATTGGGTCTATTCGCAAAACAAAATAGTTATGTGCCAAATTAAAAATCGCGATAAAGGGCCATGAGATTTGAACCGCAATAAATTAAGGGACAACTGTACAAAGTAGAGCGGACATTTTACAGGAGGCTTTTTCTAAAAGGAGCTATATTGTTGAAAGTATTACAATTTTTTCGGTACTTATTTTAAATGGAGCAGAGTTACTGTCGAATGGGATGTAGAATTTAAAAGCATAAGTTCATTTTTTAGTGTATTAATTTTATATCCTGAAATTTTGCCAAAATCATCTAACAGTCCAATTAGAGCTGGCAAGCTTGCAAATGGATGAGACGGGTATACAAGCATAGCATATGCATAAAGAGGTGCTTTCTCTGTGTATTCCCTTATTGGCAGCCTTCTTACTTAAAGCTACAGCTAGCGGTTCAATTACAAATAACTTTCTTACGGCTTCTCCCATTAGGGGTCGCCACAGCGGATCATCCGTATTCATGATCCACATGTTTGATTTGCCACATGTTTTGATGCTGGATGCCCTTCCTAACACAACCCTCCCCATTTATCCGGGCTTGGGACCGGTACTAAGAGTACATAGGCTTGTGTAACCCTAATGGCTGGGGTTGGTAACCTGACCGGGGATCAGACCCGGACCACAGCAGTGAGAGCGCTGCATTCTAACCACTAGACCACCACATCTAGTGGTTCAATTAACAACACAAATAGAAGAGACAACAAAGGACAACACTATAGCACAAGACAGTGTTGTCCTTTGTTGTCTCTCCTATTTGGGTTTTCGAGCGAGTTCTATTAAAGATTTAAGAATGATATCTCCACTGTTTTATCATTCTTACATTTTCTTGGTCAGGTGATTTTTTTTAATTTATAAATTTGCAAAGATTTCAAACAAACGTCTTTCACATTGTTATTGCATGTAATGTATTGTAGAATTTTGAGGAAAATAATGAATTTAATCCATTTTGGGATAAGGCCGTAACATAATAAAATGTGGAAAAAGTTAAGCGCTGTGAATACTTTCAAGATGCACTGTATCATTCTATAATAGATCAGTGGTCAAAGAGTAACATTATAGTCTTTTCACATAAAAGTTGATAGTTAGTTGATTAAGCAAAAGCCTTGTGACAAAAATAATAATAGGACATTATAGCCATAATAAATCATAGTATTTTGGTACATTTGATAGCAAATACATTTGTCCTTTTCCTCAAGTGAAAGTTCAAAGGGACACTTTTACTGGAGTCATATTTTATCTACTGTGTCTCTGTTTTTACTCAAGTGCATGGTTTGTGTACTTTGTCCAGCACTGATATTGACACAATAAAAAGAATGTGTTGTATATTATGTAATATGATATAATAAATGTCTGACATTACCTTGCCATGCAGGTATCTGTGCTGGTAGTTCTGCAGAGGCTGTCCATCTAGCAGGATCTCTCCCTGCTGAGGCTGATAAAACCTTTGCAGCAAACTAACACAAGTGCTTTTCCCACCACCAGAAATCCCAACCAGGGCAGTCATTTTACCAGGTTTCAGCTCCAAACTGAAGTCCTAAATAAAACAGACAGAGACATATAACAATGTGCTTAATGCATTAATCATGACAGAGTGTAAAAAGTAAGTGTGTTTTAAAAGTGTCAGATTTCATAATTAAGGAATAAAATGCTACAGTGAAATGCTGGTATCAGAAAAATTATCAATAGGCTAAAGTATAATAAATAAGTAAATTAGAATGAGAAATCGTTATTAGAGCTGCTGTTACAAGATATTATCCAACAACTCCTGACCAGTCAGAATCAAGAATTCAGCAACACTTGTATATTTAGCCAAGAGGCTTATACCAAGAAGATTGCAAAATACTTAGTAAATCTTAACACATCATTGTCGATATTTTTATTCAGCATGTTATGTTCATGTCATACTAATCACCTCCAGCACATTTCGGTCAGGACGTGTTGGGTAAGAGAAGGTGATGTTATGAAAGCTGATGTGTCCCTTCATTTCCTCTAGCTCCAGAGTCCCATCAGTCGTCATTTCAGGCTTGCGGTCCAGGTACTCAAACACCTTCCCAGCAGCACCAACAGAGTTCAGCATGTCTCCAAATATGTAAATTAAAGTCTGGAAGATATAATGCAGCCTTGTATCTATACTGTGTGTAAACACATACACACAAACATCAGTTCCAAAATTGTTGGGATGTTGTTTAAAAGGTATTTGAAAACAAAATCCAATGACTCAGGTATAGGTTTTGTCAAAACCTATATTTTATACACAATAAAACATAGAAATGTTCAGATGTTAAACTGAGGAAATGTAGAAAGAAAAAAATGTGTAATTTTCAATTTGATGGCCGTAACATGTATCAAAACATATTGAGTGCCACTAAAAATAAACAGGAACAGATTGCAACTAATAATGCTAATTATTGGCAACAGTTCAGTAACTATCAGCAAAGAACTGTGACTATGATGCAGAAATTCTGTTCTGTTCAGAAAGTCTTCTCTGGACCAAAGCTTATTTAAAATAAATTGAGGCAAAGTGGAAAACTGTTCTATGGTCAGACAAATCAAAATTAAAAATTCTTTTTAGAAACCATGAATGCTGTGTCCTCTGGGCTAAAGAGGAGGTGACCATCCAACTTGCTATCAGTGCTCAGATCAAACGCCTGCATCACTGATAGTAGGTACCTATGGAATGCACACCTGGAAATAGCAATGCTGAAAGGGTATATACCTGTGCAGGTTTTAAAACAACAGATGCTTTCATCCAGACGGCATGGCATATTTAGAGACATTTTTGATGATAATGCACAAAAAACATTTGGTGCATCATGAAACAAAAGATACCAGTGGTGGACAGTAATGAAGTAAGTATAATTTGTTGCTGTCCTCAAGTAGTTTTTTCATGTTTTTGTACATTTCATTTTGGGAGGCTTTTACTTTTAACTTCACTACATTTTAAGGTCAAATATTTGTTTTTTACTCAACCACATTTTGCGAAATCAGTCGTTCCTCTTCATTTATGAATGGATACAAACGTGTCTGGTCAAGCACGGAGCAAGCCACCAATCAGGGTAGAGTGCACACTCTATTTTGAAATTGTTTTAATTGCCACTTGGTGGTCTCTTTCTTAGCACGGACATACAGTTTAACATCAGAAAGTTTGTTCTATTGTGAATAAATTTTTTATGGTTTATAGTATTTGCAAATCATTGCATTCTGCTTTAAATTTACATTTTACACAGCAACTCAACTTTTTTGGAATAACATTTTACAGCAGTTATTTGCTCTTCCTTAGGAATTCAGCTTTTTGATCATTTTTATGAACAGTTTACTGTTTTTCCGTACACGTAATTAAGGCAGAAAAACTGAGCAGCAGATGGCAGCAATTGGAAATTTTGTCTGTTGAACTGAAATAAAAAGAGCACACACACACATACACCCACCCACACACACACACACACACACACACACACACACACACACACACACACACAGGCTTCCCCATTGAAGGAATTTTTAGGAATTAATTTATAGGGTGCACCTACCCTAATATTGTCCCCAAGATCTGACTGGTAAAGGATGAATGACACCAAATTTCCCATTGTCATCTGTTTATATGTTACAAACAGATGACCATAGTATAACATAGCCACCTTGACTCCCAACTCTGTAAGCTGTAAACAACACACAGAAACACACATATAAATAAAATTACATATGTAAATGTTTTTGCCGAAGAATAGGGAAAAAACTTCATATTACTGTATATAAAAGCTCTTTAACCTTTGTTAACTAATTTGTATCATAGTCTGTTGATATATTTAGGTCTCATGAAAACTATGCATGCTGCATTTAATTGTCATTGTGTTTATTCTGTCACTCCAACTAAAACTGTACACCTACCCTTCTCACCAGCAGGTACACTGCTCTGACTGTGTCCCGTCGAGTCTTTATATTATGCGTGTCCATCAGTCGTTCATCATAGCGACACTTCTCACTCTGCTTTGCATTAAAACTCTTTACTGTCCTGATGCCTGAGACAGCTTGTCCTGCAGCATCATTTGCTCTTGCAATAGAGTCCTGCACCATCTTTAAGAGTCTCTATAGGAAGCACAAAACGGGAAAATAAAGGTGAAATAATAATATATTGTAATGATTGTGTAACATTCACTTTTAAATCGATCCTAAACTGTTTTGATGACAACAAGACAAAAGAGAATACATGGGAAGGGGCATTCATAAATTTTCAAGTCATTTATAAATAATACCAGCATTAACAAATCTGGAAATTGATTCATTCTGTACAACTAATATACATGTCGATTTATCGATTATTTGCTGATTACCTGGTAGTGTGTGTCATAGATGTTCTGCAGCAGCCCAGTCAAAGGCGTTTCCATCAGTGTCAATACAGTGAGCTTCCAGGAAAGATTAAACATCAGATACAGCATCCCGAGGGTCTTAATCAGGGTCCGAAGAAGGACGTTCACATTCAGAGCTACAGCGTCGGCCATGAGATTGGTGTCTGTGGACAATCTGGATGTCATGTCACCTGGTGAACAAATATTAATATAAAAAAATATTGTTATACTGTATTCTGAAGACAGTAAAAAAAAAATCAGTTATACCATCAGTTTTATTCTAATTGTAGCCATTTTACACATCTAAGTGAGTAATGCAACACTGCAAAACGTTTTTGGGGTAAGCATGGTAAATGCATGATGGGAATGCATAATAGTCTACCTGTTTTTGTAGTCTCAAAGAAGCCAATTTCCTGTTTAAGCAAGCAGCTGAAGAGTTGATGCTTCACTCTGGAGACAAATCTGCCAATTGCACATGTGAACAGGCCTCCACGACAACCTGCACTGAAAGAACTGAAGATAGGGAGGAAACATTATGATTAAAAAATTATATTTGTCCTAGTATTACTGGAATAGAGCACTGTTTAGAATACAGTTCGAAAATGTGACTGCACTGATAAATACTAATTGTAGGATTAGTGTTGGTCACTCTGAAAACTGACACATAAACTTCCATAATGTTTTGGTATTTACTGACCTCCCAAAAGAGAAAAATGTCATTAATATTATTGTTGAAAGAAATTCATTCCAGCTGTATTCAGTCTGCAGGATATCAATCAGCTTTCCTGTGTATAGTGGGATAAACATCTCACCTGAAAACACAAGAACATCTTAGCTGAGCATGCATGTTTCATTCAAAAATCATTCACAGGAGATTCACTCATTACTTACAGAGGACAGCTAAGGCTAGAAATACAGATGCCCCAATTAAGAACAGATAGTCAGGTTTGTAGAGGCGGATCACTCTCATGAAGAGCACTCGAGCTTTCTGCTTGTTTTCTTTGCTGCTGCTTTCCCCGTTAGATTCTGGAAAGAGGGTCTCCCAAAACAGGCATCCCAAAGCAGCAGACACACTGCCGACCAGCCACATAGCAAACTTCTCCAGCGGCCAGCCACCAAAAACAGTTAAACGACCTGTTTCATACACAGGATTGAGAAAACAGTGAGCCAAAATCCACCGCTTCATCAGGGACCCTCTAACATCACTCCAGTAGAAGATTGCGCAGAGCAGTGAGCATCTCAGCACAGCCTCAGTCCACTGCCTCAGCAAGGAATCCCCACCATCCAAACTCCTCTCTTCACTTCTCAGCTGTGTGCTTGCCAAATCCAGCACATACACCACCAGCAAATCCGTGACCACAGCAAGAACACACACCAGAAGTTTGGACATATTTTAGCCTACAATTAAACAGCAGCTTTTGATTGAGTTTTAAATCAAAAGTTCAAAAGTAAATCGATTTATCCTGCAGTCTTTTTCATAGCAATGAAGGTATTCCCCCACAATGAGGTTACTTTCAGTTTCATTTTCTTTCACCGGGGTTTTCCAGAACCCTATTCAAGATATTAGAATAATGACTATTCTATCAACTATTTAGTCAGTAGTGTCTTCCAAGAACAGGCATAAATCTAATCTAACGTTTTATTTGCGTCCCATGCATGGATCACTGTGCCAGCTATATCTCTATTTTTTCTTATTTTCAAATTTCACCATGGGGAGGCGATAGACTTTGGCTTACTACTTAAAGCCTGAGCAAAACCTGCACTTCTCAGGTCTGCCTCGCAACTGATGAGTCAATTTAAAGACACATTATGCATTTTACAAATGTACATTTAGTTTTCGGATCTATCTATCTATCTATCTATCTATCTATCTATCTATCTATCTATCTATCTATCTATCTATCTATCTATCTATCTATCTATCTATGTAACAAGTATATCGAACACTTAATTTAAAGATATGGAGCCATTAGTGAGAACTGGCTTATTTGTTAATTACATTTTAATTATAATCACATTACATGCATGTGCTATAGCTGGTACACTTGTTCAGCCTTGTGGTGCAAACAAAAACTTATTAAGATATCTTAGTGGTCAAGGCATTAACCAATGGGCCCCTAAGCAAGGCCCTTAACCCTATTGCTGCTCAGTTGTACAAATGAGATAAATATAAGTCTGGATAAGAGCATAATGTGGTAATGCTAATGCGGTAATGTGTGTGTATATATATATATATATATATATATATATATATATATATATATATATATATATATATATATATACACACACACACACACACACACACACACACACACACACACACATATATATATATATATATATATATATATATATATATATATATATATATATATATACACACACACACACACACACACACACACACACACACACACACACACACACACACACACACACACACAGTGTCCATGCAGCAATTTATTGTGGTATATAATACATAATATAACACATAAAAATAACACAGAAAAAAACCCAAAAATAACAACGAGGATCTGGCAACAAGGCCTAACCTCCACCCTCCTCCTCCCCCATCTCTGAGAAGTGGAACTGCAGACACACCAGCTCACTTATGAACACACCAAGCTGCAAAGTTTCCCGTGAACATGGCAGAGTTTCATGTCTTTGAAACACCTCTATCAGGTTTTAATTTCGAGAACTCGGCAAGGTATGTTCACACTTCATTCTTGATAATTTGATGAGCTTATATAAGTGCGTGAAAAGCTCGAGGAGTTTTTAAAGCGCATCAAAGACGATCAAAAACGAAAGTAAAAAATTTCTGTGATTCCGTATATATTGATATGATATATAAAAATTACTATGTTATGGCGAACAAATAATAAAATCAAAATAAAATAAATTAAAATTTGGTGCAATGAGCACAATGTTGTTCATGGAGACGTGTGAAGAGTCTTTTGGGTTTTTGTCCTAATCAGTTTTCTTATCATTTAGAAATGTTGTATTGGACAATGCTTTGGGTGATGGGAACAGCAAGACGCCCAAACCTGTAAAAACAGGGACAACGATCGCAGGACTGGTGTTTAAGGTAACCAGAGGACATCTCAGATATCTTTAATGTTTCAAAAGCCTAATTAGACTCTAAACTTGTTTGCGTGTGTGTGTGTGTGTGTGTGTGTGTGTGTGTGTGTGTGTGTGTGTTGTAGGATGGTGTGGTCCTGGGAGCTGATACGAGGGCTACCTCCAGCGAAGTAGTTGCTGATAAAATGTGTGCCAAAATTCACTACATCGCTCCGAATATATAGTAAGTCCACTACATTCATTTGTTTATTCATATATACATTCATTCTTTTCTTTTTTTGTCCTGGTTGGGGATGCAATGGATTTGGTGATTATCCCAGGCATGTCATTCACTCATTGACATAGCATAGCCAGTCCACCTATTGAAAGAGAGCAAAAATGAGCAAAGTAGAAGGATATCAGAGAACCACTAGAAAACACACACATGGACACGGAATTAATGTAACAGTCCCCACGTACAATAATCTGAGGATTCAGAACCACAGGCCCAGGAACTGAAATAGAAATTTATAGAGTTTTGATAGATACTGAGCACTGCAGACTGGGACCACCACACAAGAGCTGCAGTTGGAGATGCTCTGACCCAGTCATCCAGCCATCACAATTTGGCCCTTGCCAAACTCTCTCAAATCCTTATGCTTGCTCATTTGTCCTGCTTTTAACAAATCAATTTTGAGGACAAAATGTTCACTTACTGCCTAATATATCCCACCCAGAAAATCAGTTTTATTCACTTCACTGTTAATGTTATAATGTCATAATGTTATGCCTGATTGGTTTATGGGTATCCATAGTTTTCTTATGTGTTTTAGTTGTTGCGGAGCAGGGACAGCAGCGGACACATTTAAAACTACAGAACTTCTCTCTTCCAACCTCGCTATTTTCTCCTTGAACAGCGAGAGGAACCCCAGAGTCACCATGGCAGCTCATATATTACAGGATACGCTCTTTAGGTGTGAATGAGCATGTGTATTTATGTATGATAGCTTTTCTTTCAAAGAGCTTTAGCACCACATAATTTATTCCAGATTGCTTGCTTTGAATTCACTTGTTTATCTGACTATATTATTCCAGATATCGAGGTATGATTGGGGCACATTTAATTCTCGGAGGGGTTGACTTCTCGGGGAACCATCTCTACACAGTGGATCCCTATGGAAGCATAGAAAAGCTTCCATATCTTGCCATGGGTAAGCATGTGACATTCAGCACACAGAAACGTACATTGCATTATTCCTGTGCTAAATATACCAACTGTTTTTTTCAGGGTCTGGCAATTTAGCTGCTATGGGCATCCTGGAGGACAGATTTAAAGCCAATATGGAGGTAGATTTCTTTTTTTTTTTAAAAAGGTTTTTAAACGGTAACATCTCTGAACTGA
Source organism: Silurus meridionalis (assembly GCF_014805685.1). Lineage (NCBI taxonomy): Eukaryota > Metazoa > Chordata > Actinopteri > Siluriformes > Siluridae > Silurus > Silurus meridionalis. Next base: position 9,416,664 of record NC_060907.1, read on the forward strand.
TGGACCTGTTGGATTTATTCATTGATAGAGACTCAAAGCACTTTTGTCCGTAGCTCTGGATAAGGGCGTCTGCTAAATGCCGCAAATGTAATGTAATGTAATTTAATGTAATGTACTTGAATGTTGAATGTCTCATTCACAATTTAGTTCCCATTTACTGGTACAATAAACTCCACTCTGTAAAATATTCAAACTATATTATGGAACAGGGATTAGGGGTTTTGCCCATTCAACCACAACAGTGTTAGTGTTAGGAAGGTTGGACATTAATGTTAAGCAAAAATGACCTGATTGTTTAATGGGGTTACAATTAGGGTTTTATCTTCCCCTCCGTCAGCTATCTTCAGTACCTGCTTGTTCCTGGGGCATTTTACCTTCATGTGCAGTTAGATTCAGATCAGGGTATTGGCATGGCCATTGCACAACATTCCCCAAAAAAAGGTTGCTTTTGAATTATGCCTTTGGTTATTGTCCATCATTGTTGTGAAGTGCTTTTAAGTGAGTTTTGAAGCATTTGGTTGAATATGAGCCTATAATATCGGACTAGATACTCTTAACTTTATCCTATTGCTTTTGTCATCATTTACATCTTCAGTAAATACAAGGCAACTAGTTCCTATAGTTGTCATACACCATAAACCTAGGTGATATTGTTTAGATCATGTTTTTGGCAAATGCTAATTCTCTATTGTTAACTTTTTAATCAATATTCTTAAACAGGCCAGTTGTTCTTAAGAATATTTCTTGTCATTGTAGTGTCCTCGAATTCACTAGTGTGTTCCTTCTTTTTGAGCATGCACCAACTATTTGATTTGTCAACACTTAGTGCTTTTGATGTTTGTTTTTGGACCATTGACAAGTGAAAATCAATCCAGTATGACTTTACTTAAACACTTAAATGCACTTAACTCAAAGCCAAAGGTGTGCAAACGTTCTTTTATTTTAACTCCAATATACTGTGGTAGCAAATCACTTGTTAAATTGTTATGGTAATAACTATTATTTGCATGTTCATTTTAATATCCAGCTAGATGAGGCAAAGGCACTGGTGTGTGATGCGATCCACTCTGGCATTATGAGTGATCTTGGTTCAGGCCACAACATAGACCTGTGTGTGATCAGCAAACAAGGGGTTGATTACATTAGACCTTATCAGGAATCTGAGTACAAGGATACAAGGTGAGATAATCATACATAATAAATCATACATAAATATTTTTTTGTATGTATAAACAAGTTCTAAAAAAAAAGTTACTCCAGAGTCTAAACTCTTTTAAGCACCTAGCAAACATTTACCTTAGTCGTAGTCTTATTTTCAATACTTCAAAACCATATTTTTTTCTGATTGCAGGCATCAATGCTAGTTAAACAAAAATGGAAGATTAAAAGATTGCTGATCTCCTAGGAATTTAACTCTTGAAGTTATCGGGTTTGATACATTTAAGTAAAGTAAATCTTAATCTCTCTTTGTCTGCATGTTTATTATTCCCTTTCTTTGTAGGATGAAGAAGTATAAGTATAAGAAAGGTACCACTCCAGTTTTGACAGAGAACGTGGTTCGCCTGGAACTGGAGCTTCTGCAAGAGACAGTTCAGAAGATGGAGACAGCCTGAGCTGAGAAAACACAATGGTTATACATATAATGATATTGCAATAAATTCCTGATACATGATGCATACATGGGATCATTCTTCTTTCAATATTATGGCTGACAGCAAAACACAGTAATACTCACTTTTTGATAGAGAAAACTTTATTTTATTATTTATATTTTATAATTTATTATAAAAGTTTTAAAGAAAAGTACTAAGTGATGATCAATCATAGGTTTATTTAAACGAATGCAATGCAAATAAATTCAGATGTACTAAATTCCACTCTCAAAGTCAGCAACACCAAAATTCGTTATATAAAATATTTGTCATAACAAAGTTTGGTACCTAGCAAAATCTAAATTTTTCTTTCAGTTTAGGCTAAATTCAGTAGTGAAGAGTTTTGAATTTACAGGACACATCCAATCTAAACAGTAAAATGTCCACATCACTGGTGGAAGTATTTATCTAACTTCTTTAGTGTACTTAATTTTAATTTATTAATTCTTGGTGTACTGTATTTTAATTCTGAGAAACGTAATAGCTTACTTTTATTTACTCCACTACATTTCAGAATAACATTGCTACTTTAAAGTGAATGCATAAATTGTACAAAATAGTAACCTGTCATGAAGACCACAACCCCACAGTTCTTGCAAGTAAAATACTGATACTCTCTGTTTTCCTGTAACAATAACATCTCTCTTTTTAAAAAAAGGTATGATGCATAACTTAAGCATTTTAAAAGAAAGCATTTTTGTACTTTTACTTATATAAGCAGGAGTCCTCTAAATAATATAAGCAGGATATTTGCAATTTTAATCAAATACAGGATTGGTGTATTTCATTAACTGCTGTTCAACACCACTAAAACTGTACTAGCAGTAATAGTGTTGCCCTGTGATGCCAGCATGGCACATAACCTCTTTCATAGCACAGGAACATAGCAAACATAGATAAAATTAGCACCAGATACAAATCATAAATATTTCTATTAAAATATATTAAATATATTTTCTTTTAACCCTGCTTATGTATGTGGCTTATGTGTACAGGTTTATTTTACCATTGCCTTATGAACAAAATTGTCAAGTACAGTATGAATAGATTCTAAATAAATTAATGTTAGTTTATGGGAACACATTTGGCATATCAGTGCTCATTTTTATATTATTAATTAAATTTTTGGAATATAGAAAAAAATTATACTCTAATAGCACTGTATGTGTCATGATTCATTCATAAACAAAAGATGGCTTTCAAACTAAACACCTAAAAAAATGCTTTTTTTCTTTTTAGTCTATAACATATTCTGCAGCTGTTTTGTTTTATTATTGGATTTAAAGCAGTGTTTTTAAAAATAATACATTGATTAGATAAAATATGAACATTATTCCATACAATGTAGACAGTTCCATTGGCATTGTATAATGAAATGTAGTGTATCTTATGAACCTTATTTTACTCTATATGTTACTTACAATGCATAATATTTTATTGTTGATAAATGAACCTAGGCTAACACAACCAACTGTCAAGACCTAGTTTTATTTTTTTAAAGACTAAATATATCTTGACATACACATGCAATCATTAAAAAAAAAATGAAATTCCCTTAATTTTCTTGAATCCTATTCAAATATATTAATTTGTAAAGCAAACCAAAGGAAAAAGAAAAACATTCTCATTTGAGTGGCACCAAGTGCCTTTATACTAGTATACTAGTTCTGGGATGCACTAAGGTGTCTTAATGGTTACAGCTTCTTTTTCTTTGATTTGCAGGATGCTTGTAATCATGCTTTATCATGTCATGTTTTATACATATAAGCTTATGATTTTTTTTTTTTTTTAATTTAAAGTAGCAAGGTATTAAGTCCCCGTAGATACGTCTAATTAGAGAAACATATGTAACACGGAGACAGTAGAGTGTCAGGATGAATCTGTCATTTTGAGATGATTCAGAGAGCAGAAGTCTGTCAGGATTTGATAAAGCAACACACTGGAAGTGCAAGATGTAAGTGCAAGCTATCTAACAGCCAAAAATGGGATGTTTTTCATAAAGTAAAAACCTACACAGATGTCCAATCACAAATATATTATGAAAATAAACACAAGACATAACTTATGGTTACCAATATTTTCTCATGTGTCAATCTACAACATTGAGTAAATAAAAACAAAGGTATAAAAAAAGGTTACATGTTACATACATACATTATATTATCTCTTTAATGTGTAAATATTGTCTACCAGAACAAACATATTCTTTCTAAGGTACAATACAATTGCTTTAAAGGATAAAGTTACTGTTGTTTATCTTCCTGCCACATAGTATCACAGCTCATAATGTCATAAATCATCTTCTTTCGGCTGCTGCAATTAGGGGTCACCACAGCGGATCATCCGTCTCCATACCCCCCTCTACATCTGCCTCTTTTAAAACAACTACCTTCATCACATCCATAAATCTCCTCCTTGGCCTTCCTCTTTTCCTCCTTTCTGGTAGCTCCACAAAACAGACCCAAATGATTTGTGGGTCTGTTTTGTGTGCATAACTGTTTTATCTTATTCTTTGCGTTACTTTATTTTGTCACTGTCGCAACACCTTGTTTTATAAAATAAAATTATAAATATATATAAAAAAGTAAAAATTGTGTTTGCAGTTATTTTTAAAGCCACCAACAGGCGAGCCCAGGAAAAATTTTAGCAGGGCCCAGTATAAACAAAAAAATCAATCTGGGTGAATAAACATAAGATATCACCCTCTGTGACTAAAGTGACTCATGCAACACTTTTAAGACCAGGAAAATGTATATAGTAAATAAAGATATTATATGAACAAATGAATGGATGGATGGATGGATATATATATATATATATATATATATATATATATATATATATATATATATATATATATATATACCATCCATCCATCTATTTTTCTTATACACTATACTTTATGCTCCTCTATGTAACATGCTGGGCATCACAGCTATAGAATCATCTAATGTCAAAAAAGGAACAAGTCGTTTAATGTTTGTTTTGAAAGCCATCTTTATTTTATGAATGAATTACTGCAGACACAGTGCTACTAGTGTGTGACTTAGTATCAAAGCTCTTGTGGGTTCAGAACATTCCTTTCCTGTACTTATGGATTAACTCGGATACATCCTCCTTGCACACCTTAACCCAACCGTCCTTCTGCATGTGATAGACTAGGAAGATATAATAGAACACATAGACATTGTCATTGTTCAGAAAGCACCGTGTATAACATATAAAAGTATTTTTAGATGCTTTAGAATAGCATTGACAAACCTTACACATCTCTATTATGAATTCCAGGTTTAAGTGATGTATATAACGAATGGATCTCACTTACGGTTTACGACTCCACCAGAGTAGGCATCCCTGTGTGTGGCGTGAGCAATGCCACGACGGCCAAGCTCGCACGCCTCTTCCACGGTCATATCCTCACGGTACCCACTGTCTATCACTCCATATGCATAGCTGTTTCCACAGCCCGTGGAAAACATTTGGCCTGAGAGACGAGTTCCATTGTTATCTACATAATACAGACCAGGGCCCTGCAGATCCCAACACAAATACACACGTTTGTAACAAGTTATATGATGTAAAAACTTACTTAAATGATTTAGACAACATACACATCAAATGAATCCAATTGTTCTGAATGAGCTTGTTTATTCTATGTAGTGTGTCCCCTTAGATCTTATGGTCTTCTGTTTTAGTATTGATCATGTTCTGTAGTATTGGTTAGCACACCAAAATCACTATGACAGATCATCATCCCCAGCAGAAACATTTTAAAAGCGGTGTAAAACTATCAAAGATAATTTCAGCAATTTAAGCTGAAATTAACTCTACCTTCTTGTCCCAGCCAATGATCATGCTACCCATGGACAGGCCCATGCCTCTATATCCAAGCATCATGTTGGACAGCAGCTTGGAAGCTGCAGACACCGAGATCCTCTGCTGGTTACGGAGCTGGTAAAGCCTGAAGACATCGATAAAACACACAGATACACACAGAACCAATGAGTTAGTGATATGTTATTTTTTCCTACTGTACTCTACAATAGAAAAAGACATAAAATGTGCCAGCTATGATTACTACACTTTAATGCACACAAAAATGTAACTTTATCCAGTTGGGAGTTCACCACACCCCTTCAGATTTTGTTCAGACAGACCTGCACTCCTTAGCCAGAAGTCTCTCCCAGTACTGGCAGTCTGCTGCACTACCAGACATGGTGCCCAGCAGGTAAGGGTTGATCTCGATTACCTTATTTGCCTCCTTTGAATCTAGCAGACACACACACATACACACACACACAAAAACATTGACAGTATAATTGAAAAACTATATATTGTCTCTTGAAAATATTGAAACTCTATTTTATGAATATGTATGCTGCATCATTCCAAACTCTGAGGATCTGCCATCACATAAGCGTGTCTCATGTCAAAGAGATGTGAGTGGACCTACCAATATAGCGTCCAGCTGAGGCCCTGGAGTCGACGGCTACGATAACGCCATGGCGGAACTTAAAAGCCAGTGTCGTAGTGCCATGGTTTAAGTCTATAGAGATCCCACCATCACAACTGCATGATTTCAGAAAAGCTGATGGCTGAAACATGAGGGATAACATTAAATGAATGTTTAATGTTGTTGATGCACTGGGAATGTAGAGAGTTTATCTGTACTCGGTATGTGATGAGCGATGTGATGAATATTTCTACGCCACTTCTTTTGATGTCACTGTTCTATACAGACTAGCCTTTGGGATAATGTCTTGAATAGAACACACTAGTTTGTATAGCTTTGAGTAATGAGTGGCTGAAATGATTAGTAATAAAGCAGATGTTCTTCTGTTAAGTGGAATATAAATTTCAGGAACAGAAAGGAAACAGAAATGCAGTGCTTACATCAACTCCAACTGGTACAGCAAATTCCTGAGATTTTGTCCCAAAGCTGTAGTGATTGGGGCGATCAATAAAGAGCGTCCGATTTGAGCTGAACTGGGAGCCAAAACCGGAAAAAGATGAAGATCCACTCACTTCCAAAAGAGCCATGCTTTGTTTAAAGCAAGGGACAATAAATATAAAAAAAGAAGTATTTCTGAAAGAAAAACGGGGGATTTGGTTGAAATATGATATGTCGATATGTCTGAAGAAAACCTTCCACTTTGCTTTCGAAATCGAAAGTTCAAACGATGCTGCTTTATTTTACTTTCGTTTATGATGAGGGTTTTTATGACTAGGCATACTGGTTGAACAAAATACATAGGAATCCAAAAACGTCTAAAACATTTTTCTTTTCCTTTTTTTATCATTGAAATGACAAAAAAATTGTTTTCAAGAAGAAAAAGTGCTCACCTATCTACCGGGTTCGGCGCTCTGCTGTCCAATGATGGCAGCTCGTGCGTTCACATCAGCAGTTATCAGGAAGACTTCCTGCCTGCAGGTTGCGCTGTGTCTCTTCCTACTTCACACGTGCACACGCCATTTATCCTGGTGGTTGGATTGTTAACTTAATATTACCAGTCTACTACAGTGAACGTTTGTATGGACAGTATTTAAGGACCCATCATTTAACAGCACACCTCAACAATGATAAAACTATTATGAATATACATTCGGTTTTTTGAGAGACACATGCATGTTTCATTCATTTATATGCAACAGACTAGATATTTTTTTAATGGAATGTAGATTTCATTTAACCATATAAATATATAAATATGTAGATATTTCTTTTCTTTGAACAATTCTCCCATGTCATGCATCCCTCCAAATATTCAGCTGAAATGTTTTGCTATAATACCTCTTGTAAAACTTGCCTAATGAGTTCTTGGATATTTCTTTCTGACCTTGTGTTCCAGTTCATTTCAGAGCAGTTCAATAGTATTTAGGGCAGGCCAATCCATGATAGAGAACTGTTTGCTCACTCTATAATGCTTTAAAAAAAAGCATGGGCATATGTTTCTGGTAATTGTCTTGTTGTATGGTGAAGCTCCAGTTTGCAACAGTCCAAACAGAATTACATTATAAAATGGTAGCCATGTTGGTTCAATATTCCTTTCTCCCAAAATAAATCTTTGACCTTCCCTACTCTAGAGCAACCCCAAACAATTAAGCTTCCACCTTCCTGTTTGAGTGTGGGTATGAGGCAGTCTAGAACATCTCTACTGTTTTTTGTCTTAAATAATTTATTCAGTCACAGCCAAAAATGATAGTTTTGGAATTCACTGTCCAGTTCTTGTGTGTTTTTGCCTTTTACCTTGTTTGTTGCATATAAACAAATTTACATCAATAAATTGCATATAAATGTTAAAGATAATAAGGAAAATCATTGTATAGTGCTAATTATTTTTTAAATATTCTTTATGTTAAACTCTCTGATGAGATTCACAGCAGTGATTCTGGTCAAACTAAATGACTAGATTTTAATTAGATATAATTTAAACACATCTAGTTGATAATAGTCTTTAAGGTTTGATCATCTTGTTTTCCCCTCACCCAAGGCATTCTCCAATTAAACATTTCTGAATGAAAGCAATGCATCAGCAACAATTACAGTTTTTCTCAGCTGCTTTTGAGCATTTCTCGATACATCCTTAATATTTGCAAACCAGTAAGCGCATTGTCAAAACAATTTGTACAAACAGCACAAAACATTGGATTTCTTGCAAAAGCCTATATATTGAGTTCATCTCTCAAAGTATTTGTGTCAATGAACATGTCATTCCCATCAGAATGAAAAGTCCCTTTGTCATTGTTTACAAACAAAATCATGAAAATGTTAAGTCATGTCAGTACGATGGCGCACAGTTACAGGATTTCTTGATATGAACTATGGTTTGGGTTAGAGACTGAAAATGCACAAAATTTGACTTTCTTCTGTTTGACATCTATGATATATTTCAGCAGCACAAATTCAATTTTTTTATTTCATATTGGATTTATATTGATTGCAAGAGACTGGACAAGATTCACACTTTTACTGTACTATACAAGTGTTCGTTTGTTTCTCAGTTGTTCATCCATTTTCAGAAATTGTAAATCTTTGTTTTGCTCTGTCTGTATACACTCTCCAATTGAAGGTTCACAAGAATCACCTTTGGCCTGTTTAAGAGATCTAGTTGATTATTGGTTGATCTGATGCCATTCACTCTCCTTCATTAGTGTCATTCAAGATTCATCTGCACAATTCATCAATTCAAGTCACATTTACAAATAATAGTTTAATAGTAATTTAAGCTTGACAGATGATGACAACTGCTTTAATCATTTTGCATTTAATGACTTATGCAATGAACTGATGCCAAGATGTTTTGGGGGTTAAGACCAATTAGGTGAAACAAGTATAAAATATTTTGATCAACATGACAAACACCTGATAATGTAGGAAACAACAAGAAATGTTTTTATGATGAGCACAAATGACTAAATGATGTGGAGGTTAAACAAGTAGTTTTGAGAATTTCATTTCTGAAAAACTTTTCAAAGCAACTGAGAAAAACAATGAGCATTGCTCCAAGGAACCATTCTCCAGGTATAGCATCTAGCATTTTACACTTTTATACTTTTATACTTTTTTTGTATAATAATACAGGAATTGTAACTTTGACCACTTGCAGTACCAGTTAAAACCTGATACAAGTGCTTCGAGCTTTGTCATTTTCAAAGAAACATTTCAGCTCTGTGTTTATATGGAGGCTGGATTAACTGCAGTAAAAATGTATGGCCAGAGACGGCGCTGTAAGCTTCTGTGTCATCGCACTACATCGGACCAAGTTTGGACCCACTGTTTCCTGAAGCCAATCACTTAAAACTGCCACTTCTGTGTAACTATGGACCCACCAACATCCAAGAATAAAGGAGTCAGCACAGGTGTAAGTACATCTTACTCTATTATTAACATAAACTCGGTACCAAGGCTCATTTACGGCTAGCGTAGAGAGATGTTCTTGGGGAAAGCAAGGACAACCAAAGCAGAAATCAACCACGGAAGACAAATCTCATAATGAGGGCTACATTATTTATTGTTTATTTGATCATTCGCTTCTCTTACTGGCAGTAATACGTATATCGCAGTCTTGTCATAACGCATTTTTTTTTTTTTTGTATTAATTTTTTTTTTTTTACTTTCACTTTCAACTCGAGAATGCATGGCACCTCTGTCAGGGCTGAAATGATGTCTGAGTTGGTATCACCTACCCTTATACTTAAAGTATATATCTAAATGTATCTGAAACTAATTAAAAGCACACTATTGGATGTGGAATGTGGGAACTTTATACATTAATGAACCATCAACACAGCAGATGCAGCAGACACACGCATGATAGTGATGTTTACAAATCTAACTAATGCTACACTACCTTACTAATAAACCACCTTAGTTAAATTAGTGAGGTGGTTTATAAGTAAGGTAGTGTAGCATTAGCTAGACTTCCTGACTATCTTCAAGCGATGACTGAAGACCTACCTCTTCCTGAAATACTTAAATTAGCACTTTCCAAGTTTGTAGAATTCTAGGGTTATATTTATATTACGTTTGTAATCTTGCGTACCAGTGTACATTTATTCATTACTAGAGACTTAAAGCACTTTTGTACGTCGCTCTGGACAAGGGCGTCTGCTAAATGCCGCAAATGTAAATGCAAATGTAAATTTTTAAATCCTTTAGTGCTACTGGGTTGATAAAGTTCCACCAACAAAAATATCCAGTGGTATGGAACTGGCATCAGGAGTCCTGGAGATGATCAGGAGTCCTAAATTTGACATCACACTCCAGTAATGCCACTACACCAGAATACACTTTTCATATACACTAAAATGTTAGCATCACTCTTCTACTAAGAAATGGTCCACTACTAAAATACTAGTCCCTATAATCACTTTTGGTGAAGGGGCCAGAACTGAGTCAAAACCAACTATGAAGACGGTGGAATACAAATTTCAATGCCACGCCTACGATACACAAGTTTCTGACAATAGAGGTCATACAGGATATGTATTACAACTGGCCCCAGGGTAGAAGGTGTCGCTAGAAATTCTAATATATAGAATGTAAAAATGTTAACTTAACACTCATGCCTATTTTTGACAGACTACCATAGTTGCAGTAAAGTTCAATGGAGGTGTTATCATTGGTTCAGACTCCAGGGCCTCAATGGGTGGGTGAGTATAAAATATATTATTTAACCAGTGTATGCTTGTGATAAGTGTTATATTTAGCGGCAGTAAACCCAAACCATGTTTTATTTTCTGTATTTTTTTTCCATCTATAGGTCATATGTGTCATCTAAAGTCATTAACAAGCTGATACAGGTTCATGATCGGATATTTTGCTGCATTGCTGGTTCTCTGGCAGACGCACAATATGTCACAAGAGTAGCCAAGTTTCAGCTGGCTTTCCACAGGTAATTGTATTTAGATTCTGTAGGGTAGAGTTGTTTATGATCAATAAACCTTATAAATTTATTTACATATTTATGCAAGCATTTATTTGGCTGATCATGTGGCAGCATAAGAATACGTAAAAACGTGTCATGGACCAGCAACTTCAGATCAACCATCAGAACATGGAAAATTGATTTTGAATTTGGTTATACTTACATAGTGGAATGGTTTATATTTAATAAATATATTAATATAGTATGTGTGTGTGTAATTTATATATATATATATATATATATATATATATATATATATATATAGAGAGAGAGAGAGAGAGAGAGAGAGAGAGAGAAAGAGTCACGGATAGACCAGGCATCAGGAACCAGGAGTAAAACAAGGTGTAATATGTTGATCTTGAATAGGCAGAACACAAGAGAGTAAGAAACGACAATGCAGGAAACGATAAACTTAACTAAGTCGTGCTTCACCCAAAACGTAGCTAGGAGCATGTGCAACTCAGGCGGTCAGAGGATCGGTAGGTAGTCCGTATGATCTATGGTATGTAAACTGTAGATCACACGCCGAGTGAAAGGGAAGCAGGACCTTATAAAGAGGACAGGTAAATGGAGGACAGGTGTAGGTGATTAGTAGGAGGGAGAGGCTAAACGACAGTGTTGAGCATTGGGATTTTTTTCACAACGCAGTTCTGCAGATGGAAACACCATATTGTTGAAAGAAATGAACAGAATGGCAAAATTAGTTTGAGCTTACAGAAGTTCAAGTTAACAGATTCAATTGTGGTAAATCGAAAATCAACAGAATAAACAACATTAAAGCAGATGGGCTACAACAGCAGAAAACTTGTTACACTATTGTAAATCAAGAAGAGAAAGGTGAAGCTTCAGTGGGCACAGGTTTACCAATCTTCTCTTGAATGCCACAGGTTATTTGAATGTTGTTGCTAAACGTGGGGTACAATTTCTTCTGATGGCTACTTCCAGCATGATATTGCACCATCTTACAATGCAAAAGTTATCTCAGACTGATTTCATTAACATGACATTACATTTACAACAGGAACATTGTGTTATATTTTTTGGTAACCTATAGGATCTGAATCCAAAATAACATTTCTGGGCTGTAATAGAACAAGAGATTCACAGTCTACCTGAAAAATCTGCATTATATAATTTGTATGTCTAGTTAAAACTACAGTGAAATTATTATTATTATTATTATTAATTTTGACAGATTTGTTAAGCTGAGTCGTTCAAATGTATATCATAAGCTGTCTATTGAACCTGTTTCTGAATGTTTCTCAATGCTATCTCTCTCTAGCATACAGATGGGGTCACCTCCTTTAGTGAAAGCTGCAGCCACTGTGCTAAAGGAGCTGTGCTACAGTAATAGGGAAGATCTACAGGCTGGTTTCATCACAGCGGGTTGGGACCAAAAGAAAGGGCCACAGGTATGAGAGTGGTTTAAAATAAAACTCAGATAAAGCCTGGATCTGCAGTATTATAAGAGAGTTAGATATATTGTGGAGATAACCCAGCCATTAGAGAGGCACAAGCCAGTGCACTCTTAGTGCCGTTCCAAAGCCCGGATAAATGGGGAGGGTTGCGTTAGGAAGGGCATCCAGCGTAAAACGTGCCAAATCGAATATGCGGGTCACGATTAAGAAATTCATACCGGATAGGTCGAGGTCCGGGTTAACAACGACCGCCACAGGTATCTTTAGCCAACAGGGTACCGGTGGAAATTGGGCTACTGTTGGCCGAAGGAGGAGAAGAAGAGGAGAAAGATGTCTACAGAGACAGCAGGGTAAAGAGCAGTGTAGGAGAGTAGAGATTAGGGTTGGTACTTTAAATGTTGGCACTATGACTGGTAAAGGGAGAGAGGTAGCTGATATGATAGAGAGGAGAAAGGTAGATATGTTGTGTGTTCAGGAGACCAAGTGGAAAGGGAGTAAGGCCAGGAACATTGGAGGTGGGTTTAAACTGTTCTTTCATGGTGTGGATGGAAAGAGAAATGGTGTAGGAGTGATTCTGAAGGAAGAGTACAGTAAGAGTGTAGTGGAGGTGAAGAGAGTTTCTGATAGGGTGATGATCGTGAAGGTGGAAGTTGAAGGATGATGATAAATGTCATCAGTGCCTATGCTCCACAAGTTGGCTGTGAGATGGAGGAGAAAGAAAAATTCTGGAGTGAATTAGATGAAGTGGTAGATGGTGTACCTAGGAAAGAACGATTGGTGATTGGGGCAGACTTCAATGGGCATGTAGGTGAAGGGAACAGAGGTGATGAGGAGGTGATGGGTAGGTATGGTTTTAAGGAGAGGAATGTGGAAGGGCAGATGGTGGTAGATTTTGCTAAAAGGATGGAAATGGCAGTGGTGAACACGTATTTTAAGAAGAAGGAGGATCATAGGGTGACGATAAGAGTGGAGGAAGGTGCACACAGGTGGATTATGTTCTATGTAGGAGATGCAACCTGAAGGAGATTGGAGACTGTAAGGTGTTGGCAGGGGACAGTGTAGCTAGACAGCATCGGATGGTGGTCTGTAGGATGGTTTTGGAGGCAAGAAGAAGAGGAGGAGAGTGAGGACTGAAAGAAGAATAAGATGGTGGAAACTGAAGGAGGAAGAGTGTAGTGAGGTTCAGGGAAGAGGTCAGACAGGGGCTCGGTGGTGGTGAAGAGGTGCTGGATGATTGGGCAACTACTGCAGGAGTGATGAGGGAGGCAGCTAGAAAAGTACTTGGTGTGACATCTGGAAATAGAAAGGAAGACAAGGAGACGTGGTGGTGGAATGAGGAAGTGCAGGAGAGCATAAGGAGAAAGAGGTTGGCAAAACAGAAGTGGGATCGACAGAGTGATGAGAAAAGTAGGCAGGAGTACAAGGAGATGCGGCAGCAGGTAAGAGGGATGTGGCGAAAGCCAAGGAAAAGGCATATGAGGAGCTGTATGAGAGGTTGGACACTAAGGAAGGAGAAAAGGATTTATACAGATTGGCCAGGCAGAGGACCGAGCTGGGAAGGATGTACTGCAAGTTAGAGCAATAAAGGATGGAGAGGAAATGTGTTGACTAGTGAGGAGAGTGTGTTGAGAAGGTGGAGGAGTATTTTGAGCAGCTGATGAATGAGGAAAATGAGAGAGAGAAGGTTGGATGATGTGGAGTTGGTGAAGCAGGATGTAGATAGGATTAGTAAGGAGGAAGTGAGAGCAGCGATTAAGAGGATGAAGAGTGGAAAGTCGGTTGGACCAGATGACATACCGGTAGAAGCATGGAGATGTTTAGGAGAGATGGCAGTGGGTTTTAACCAGATTGTTTAACAGGATTCTGGAAGGTGAGAGGATGCCTGAGGAATGGAGAAGGAGTGTGCTGGTACCGATCTTTAAGCATAAGGAGATGTGCAGACCTGCAGTAACTACAGGGGAATTAAGTTGATCAGTCACACCATGAAGTTATGGGAAAGAGTAGTGGAAGCCAGGCTGAGAGAAGAGGTGACCATCTGTGAGCAACAGTATGGTTTCATGCCGAGGAAGAGCACCACAGATGCCTTATTTGCTTTGAGAATGTTGATGGAGAAGTATAGAGAAGGACAGAAGGAATTGCATTGTGTATTTGTGGATTTAGAAAGCGTCGACAGGGTGCCAAGAGAGGAGTTGTGGTATTGTATGAGGAAGTCAGGTGTGTCAGAGAAGTATGTGAGGGTGGTGCAGGACATGTATGAGGACAGTGTGACAGCAGTGAAGTGTGCAGTAGGAACGACAGACTGGTTCAAGGTGAAGGTTGGACTGCATCAAGGATCGGCCCTGAGCCCTTTCCTGTTTGCAGTGGTGATGGACAGGTTGACGGACGAGGTCAGACAGGAGTCTCCCTGGACTATGATGTTTGCGGATGATATTGTGATTTGTGGTGAGAGTAGTGAGCAGGTTGAGAAGAGCCTGGAGAGGTGGAGATATGCGCTGGAGAGAAGGGGAATGAAAGTCAGTAGGAGTAAGACAGAGTACATGTGTGTGAATGAGAGGGAGGGCAGTGGAGTGGTGTGGTTGCAGGGAGAAGAGGTGGAGAAGGTGGAGGAGTTCAGGTACCTGGGGTCAACAGTGCAAAGTAATGGAGTGTGTTAGAGAAGTAAAGAAAAGTGCAGGCAGGGTGGAGTGGGTGGAGAAGAGTGACAGGAGTGATTTGTGATAGTAGGGTATCTGCAAGAATGAAAGGGAAAGTTTATAGAACTGTGGTGAGACCTGCGATGTTGTATGGTCTAGAGACAGTGGCATTGAGTAAAAGGCAGGAGGCGGAGCTGGAGGTAGCAGAGCTGAAGATGTTAAGGTTTTCGTTGGGAGTGGCGAGGATGGACAAGATTAGAAATGAGTTTATTAGAGGGACAGCGCATGTAGGATGTTTTGGAGCCAAGGTGAGGGAGGCGAGATTGAGATGGTTTGGACATGTGCAGAGGAGGGACATGAGTTATATTGGTAGGAGAATGCTGAGGATGGAGCCACCAGGAAGGAGGAAAAGAGGAAGGCCAAGGAGGAGGTTCATGGATGTGGTGAAGGAAGACATGCAGGTAGTTGGTGTGAAAAAGGCAGATGTAGAGGACAGGGTGGTATGGAGACGGATGATCCGCTGTGGCGACCCCTAATGGGAGCAGCCGAAAGAAGAAGAAGATATATTGTGGAGATATATTCATTTTCAGCACATTTTAAAATCTGCCATCATATATGATTCCTTTTGTGTGTGTGTGTTTTAGGTGTACACAGTATCTATGGGAGGAATGCTGATTAGTCAACCCTTTACCATTGGAGGTTCTGGTAGCACGTATATCTACGGCTACATGGATGCAAAGTACAAACCAGACATGAGCCGAGAGGAGTGCATTCAGTATGTCAAAAATGGTAATAAGTTGTTTTAAATCCCATACACCTATTTAAAGCATATTCTTAAGTAACTACTATAAAAAATAGGAAAGGTTTTGCATAGAGTAAGGAATGGGTTCTAAGGAAATATCCAGCACTTCAGAAAACTAAAACAAGCTGAATTAGGTGTGCCAAAACTTTTGACTTGTAGCGTATATAAATTCTGTTTTAAAACACTACTTCTGGGACACTGTTGAATTCTGAAATATGTTAATTCAGAGTATTACATATACGACTACGGTATATAGTCTAAATGTGTTTTACAGTGTCTATAGTCAAAAACAAGCTAATGTATAACACATTCACTCTCCCCTTTTTTTCAGCTTTGGCATTGGCTATTGGCAGAGATAACGTTAGTGGTGGTATCGCTCATTTGGTGGTGATCACCGAAGGTGGAGTTGAACATGTGGTTGTTCCTGGTGATAAATTACCAAAGTTTAATGATAAATAATAGTAAAAATAAGTGTAACCACTGAGTAACTACTGTGATTTTCGAAAATGGTGGAGAGCGTACACTAATAAAGTATTCAAGCCAATTTTCAAAGACAAAAAATGAATCATTACAAAAGCTCCCAGATTTGTAATAAAAGCATTTTTTTTTCATATGAATGAAGCAGATCTCTTATTTTGTTGCTTATTCTATTTGATTGTGTAACATTTCTTAATAGAAAAAAGGTCATTGTTTTGCATGACATATTGCAGTTCATTAGAATAATATCTTCATTTTGTTTGTTCTTTGCTCTCAGTATTTCCATTTCTGAATCTTGTTTAAATAACAAGTGTTTTACTAGACACTGATTTTTTTTTAAAGCAAGAATTTTTTTTCTTGACGAGTTTTCTGTTTGTTGGTTATATATAATGTTCAAAAGCAATAATTGATAACAAGGTCCAGCAATACATTTGGACAATTTGTAAGTCATGACAGAGGCATCAGACAGGTGCTGTAACAAATAATAACAGAGAATAACTTGTCTCATGGATGTTCCACTATATTAAATGCAGAGGTTGAAAGTAATGAAGTACAAATGCTTTGTTACTGTACTTAAGTAGATTTTTCTGGTATCAGTACTTTACAGCACTATTTATTTTTCGGACTTTTTAATTCCACTCATTACACTTTTTACACAAATATCGGTACTTTCTACTTCTTACATTTTCAAACCAGACTCGTTACTTTAGTTTTAATTTATTTTCTTAACATGATCAAAATGTTTTCTTCTAATTGCACGGCTTTTTCAACTTACCACTGGCTATCACACACCACAGACGTGGGCTGGTTTATGAAGCTAACAAAGGCAGAAGGCATCAAGACGTCTGGCTAACGTGGATGAGACAGAGGGAGTCAGAGATGTAAACATGACTGAGAACAGAGACATTCCTGATCACCTGATCAACATCATCTTTTCTCTGCTAGTGTTCTTTCCAAACATTCACCAAATATTGGTGGCAAAACCTATCGAACTTGTATTTTTTATAAAGTTAAATGTTTTTACTCATGGTCCAAGCCTGTTCATGGCTCTCTAACACAGAAACCACCTCAAACCCTGACCATCTTTTCTTCTGGCACATTACTCTTGACAAATCACCTATTCGGAAGTTAAAAGCGAGATATGCTAGATATGCTGATTCTAAAACACATTAAGCACTTGCTTCAAATATCCTGAATTGTAATACATGATAGAAACACATAATAATGCAAAAGATTAAAAGGTAAAATGCGTCATAGTGAATGTGTGGTGTCCACTAGACACGGCAGGGGTTCCCTATTTACACTAATGCAGGGGTCACCAACCTTTTTTGAAACTGAGAGCTACTTCTTGGGTACCAATTAATGTGAAGGGCTACCATTTTGATACACACAGTTTTCAGTTTGATCTGAAATAACAAATTTGCTCAATTTACCTTTTATTATATGTTATTATTAATAATTAATGATATTCATCTATGTGAAGACACTGATCAGGTTAATGATTTTTCATAATAATTATCAACAATGATTTAACAAAGTAGGAAACAGCCATTTTTAGAAAAGACCTCATGTGGTCCTTGCGGGCTACCTGGTTGGTGACCCCTGATCTAATGGTTGACATTAATCACACTGGCAATCATCACTACTGTATTCTATTACTTACATGACATTTTAAACCAGTAACCCTGCTTATGAGAAAATGGTGTGATTATGTATTTGGTTGATGGTTCATGTATTGCTGATGAATTTAAAGTCAATTTAATACGGTTTATTGCATGTGAGGATTAGAAATGAGTTTATTAGAGGGACAGCCCATGTAGGATGTTTTGGAGACAAGGTGAGGGAGGCGAGATTAAGATGGTTTGGACATGTGCAGAGGAGGGACATGAGTTATATTGGTAGAAGAATGCTGAGGATGGAGCCACCAGGTAGGAGGAAAAGAGAAAGACCAAGAAGATGTAAGGATGTAAGGATTATTGTGGTTTTGTTTATGCACCATGACTCACAACAGGCTTCCAATCAAATAGCCTACAATTTACTTTCGTTTTCAACTGGCGGAACTGAAGGGGGAGCAGCAAACGGCCTGGTTAGACGTGCAGTCGTTTTTCAAGCCTGGGATATTTTGATAGCTATTTAATCCTGTTGTGTTCGAGTGTTCTGTATCGAAACCGCTGATGATAGTGTTTAAAGTGCTGTTGCTTCGCCTCAGATCGAGTTTCTCACGCTTTCTGTTCTGCTCCGGTGTCGGTCGGGTGTGTTGTGTGTGCGATACTAATAGGTGTAGGTGAAGCTGATTGAAGGCTAAAGCAGACATCATCATCATGCTGGAGGAATCTACATCGCACCCAGACTGGTTGAATGAAGAAGTCAAAACAGGGGTAAGAAGGTTTGAATCAGCTGTTAAATGGTTTTTATGGTTAAACGCATTTTTAATTGTTATTTAGTATGCAAAAATGAGGCAGGCTTCTAAACAGGTGTACCTCGCTTGTCTAGCTTGCTATTCATTTAATGTATCTATAATTATTATAATGTTATCTAAAATAATTGTGTTTTATTTTCAGACTACAATCATAGCTGTTACGTTTGAAGGCGGAGTTGTCGTCGGTTCAGACTCACGTGTGTCTGCTGGGTAGGAAGTTCATCCCAATCTGTTTAGCAACCTTAATAAGATCTGAGAGATTTATTTGAATGGGATTTAGTGATGCATGCATGCACTGGTGAAATTCTTGCT
This sequence comes from Silurus meridionalis, assembly GCF_014805685.1. Lineage (NCBI taxonomy): Eukaryota > Metazoa > Chordata > Actinopteri > Siluriformes > Siluridae > Silurus > Silurus meridionalis. Next base: position 9,435,805 of record NC_060907.1, read on the forward strand.
CTTTGGGATCTAGTTTTTCATTCAGTTCTGTCATGTGATGTCTCTGAACATTAGAAAAAGAAATCTATTTAATATATTTAACTTTACTGTCAAGTACAGAACGGTTACTGTATTTCTTTTTTTTATATATTACTTCTATTTTTATTTTTATTTGTAGGAGTCAGTGGTAAATCGAGTTATGAACAAACTTTCTCAGCTCCATGATAAGATCTACTGTGCTCTGTCCGGGTCAGCAGCTGATGCCCAGACCATCGCTGAGATAGTGAACTATCAACTGGATGTGCACAGGTACTGATCACCTCTTATACACTGTATCTCTAATATCCCTGGGCCTGACATACACACACTAAGTGTGTCTAAATATGTGTGAAATTCTAGCTACATGGACAAGTAATATGCTGTATTTTTGTGTGAACCTCGTATTATCTTGGGTCAAAGACTCTTGGAAGGTGCATTTAGGTAAAAGGGTGTAAAGCAAGAAAAAAATGTTCAAAAGGTGGCTTTTGTCTAAAATACTTCTAGTTATTAAATATGATACAGTGATATGGTTGAAATGAATTTGCTTGTCTCTTATATTTAGTTAGACTCTTAGTACAACAATGCTTGTATGCTCACAATGTCTTTTATGTGCATGCATCTACCATATTAATAGATATTTTTAGCAGGAGCTAAGTTAGAATTCTATGTTCATACCTTTGTAACTCTAATATATAATGCTTCTTAGATATTTTTTGCCAGATGGTCATACATTTGAATGGAGAAAGGTACTAATGATAAATTCCCAAAAAACGATTTTCTTTTGATAGATCTTTATGTAGTTTATTTGTGCTTATCTACTAATTATCAATTAATTGGTGAGTGGTAGCTCAGTGTTTAAGGTGCTGGGTTACTGATTGGAAGGTCATCCATGTTATCACCAAGCTGCCACTCTTGGGCCCTTAACTCTTTGTGCTCCAGGGGTGTCGTTTCAGGACCCTGCGCTCTGACCACAACTCATGAACAAGCTGGGATATGCAATGAAAGAATGTCACTGTGTTGTAATGTATATGTGACAAATAAACCCTATACTACTACTATTAATCATATTTGTGTGACAGTATTGAACTGGAAGAAGATCCCCTGGTTTGCTCAGCTGCCACATTAGTGAAAAACATTACCTACAAGTATAAAGAGGAACTATCTGCACATCTGATTGTTGCAGGTTGGGACAGGAGGAGTGGAGGACAGGTTAGTGACAAACTACTGACTTGAATGGTGCAGAAATATTAAAATTGTAGTAGGAATCTATGCTTAATATGCATACTAAGTCCCCAAATTGCTGGTGTGTTTATACATTTATAGGTGTACGTGACGTTGGATGGTCTACTGTCTCAGCAACCGTTTGCTATCGGTGGCTCTGGTAGTTCCTACATCTATGGGTTTGTTGACGCAGAATACCGGACAGGCATGACACGAAAAGAAAGTCAGAAGTTTGTTGTAGATGGTAATTTTTTTAACCTATACATCAAAAAGGAACAGAAAAGAGATATATACAGACTAGCTGATTTTTTAATTGTACATCTTTTCTGTTGTTTTTCCTAGCACTGACACTTGCTATGAACAGAGATGGTTCTAGTGGAGGCGTGGCTTACCTTGTTACCATTGATGAGAAGGGAGCAGAGGAGAAGTGCATTCTGGGAAATGAACTACCCAAATTTTTTGATGAATAAAATGGAGGGCACAGAAAAACAATGTTGCTTGAATTGTTAATCATTTATCTTTATTATTAAGCAAATCAGTGATGTCACAATTGTTAATATCTTTATTTCAATCCGACTGAACCTGGCAGTAACATTGAGTTGTTTAAAAACCCTAGCAATGCACTTAAACTTGGTCCACTAGTCAGAGCAACAAACACTACCATGTCAGTGTCACTGCTGCACTGGAAACCATAGCTGTATTTTCTGAAATTCAGCTATGGTCCTTTGACATAATACACTGGAAGTGTTTCATGTTGACAATAAGATTCATTAGATTCATAAGTGACAAATAAATGCAGCTTCAAAACAATGCATTTTTTTATATTTTTTCTTTATGAAGTTTTAAGTTTCATTATCCTTATGTTTAGATTCCTCATAACAAGATATAAGTCACAGAAGGCAATATTGTTTATATATGGCAATATCAAAGGATCTAGGTTTAGCTTCAGTAATTTGTATGTGTGAAGTTTCGCATTTTTGTTTCATGTCCTCTTGGGTTTTCCTGCTAAAAACATGCAAACAGTTGGATAAGCTATGATTAAATGCCCATGAGATTTAAGGAGTTTTTGTTTGTGCATGATGCCATACATTGCCCTGTTTCCAACCAAGTGTTCAAGGGATGAACCCTAACCACGTTAAAGCACTTACTGGGGATGAATAAACAAAGGGTGGGACATTAAAGTGTATGTGAAATTTGTGCACTCTCTGCACGTTTTTAGGCAAAAAAAGCTACTAAAGATGCAAAAATATATACCACTTCTGAGTGTGCAAGCATTATGATAAATAATTAGCAAAGGGAAAGACAACTCAAAAGTTTTAGTATCAATATATAACCACTTAACAAAATAAACATGCAAATAGAAAGAGGATTCAGAGTAACACAATATACACAAGGGACAAAAATGTTCATTAATATGATTGGAAGTGCAAAGTCATAATGCAAAAAAACAATGTACTGTGTCCAAAAATATTTCTTGAAAAAATTATGCTGTCACTGACCTACTGAACGGAAATGAATGCTGTGTTTAAAAGTGTTAATGAAAAAGTCTAATTGGTGCCTTTGAATGGATTCATCAGTTGCTAGGTAGAACTGAAATAAGCAGGATTTGCTCAGGTTTCCTACATTGATGCAAGTAAAAGGCCAAAGTTTGTCGCCTCCCCATGGTGAAAAAGTGAAATGATTTGATGAATATAGTAGTTTACCAACACGTTAAATCTGAATACTATATCTATATATTTTTATAATATATTTGTATAATATGTGCATTTCATTATTATAGTGACTTTATTGTAGGCTAACATTAAATGTAAACGTTTAATTATTTATGCTATTTAATTCTGAATTCAGACATCATTTGGAAAACCCCTAGTAAAGAAAGTGAAAATGAAAACAAACCTTTAGAAACATCAAGGGAAAGACTGGGGAATACATTCACTGCTGTTAAAATGCATGCAGGATAAATCGATTTACTCATAAACTTTGAATGTGAGGAGTTTCGCATTTTTGTTTCATGTCCTCTTGGGTTTTCCTGCTAAAACATGCAAACAGTTGGATAAGCTATGATTAAATGCCCATGAGATTTAAGGAGTTTTTGTTTGGGCATGATGCCATACATTGCCCTGTTTTCAACCTAGTGTTCAAGGGATGAACCCTAACCACGTTAAAGCACTTACTGTGGATGAATAAACAAATGGTGGGACATTAAAGTGTATGTGAAATTTGTGCACTCTCTGCACGTTTTTAGGCAAAAAAGCTACTAAAGATGCAAAAATATATACCACTTCTGAGTGTGCAAGCATTATGATAAATAATTAGCAAAGGGAAAGACAACCTAAAGTTTTAGCATCAATATATAACCACTTAACAAAATAAACATCCATATAGAAAGAGGATTCAGAGTAACACAATATACACAAGGGACAAACAAAATGTTCATTAATATGATTGGAAGTGCAAAGTCATAATGCAAAAAATAATGTACTGTGTCCAAAAATATTTCTGACCTGTCACTGACCTACTGAACGGAAATGAATGCTGTGTTAAAAGTGTGAATGAAAAAGTCTAATTGGTGCCTTTGAGTCGATTCATCAGTTGCTAGGTAGAACTGAAATGAGCAGGCTTTGCTCAGGTTTCCTACATTGATGCAAGTAAAAGGCCAAAGTTTGTCGCCTCCCCATGGTGAAAAAGTGAAATGATTTGATGAATATAGTAGTTTACCAACACGTTAAATCTGAATACTATATCTATATATTTTTATAATATATTTGTATAATATGTGCATTTCATTATTATAGTGACCTTTATTGTAGGCTAACATTAAATGTAAACGTTTAATTATTTATGCTATTTAATTCTGAATTCAGACATCATTTGGAAAACCCCTAGTAAAGAAAGTGAAAATGAAAACAAACCTTTAGAAACATCAAGGGAAAGACTGGGGAATACCTTCACTGCTGTTAAAATGCATGCAGGATAAATCGATTTACTCATAAACTTTGAATGTGAGACAGTTGAAAGCTGCTTTTTTATTGATTGTAAGATGTCCAAACTTCTGGTGTGTGTTCTTGCTGTGGTCACGGATTTGCTGGTGGTGTATGTGCTGGATTTGGCCAGCACACAGCTGAGAAGTGAAGAGAGGGGTTTAGATGGTGGAGATGCCTTGCTGAGGCAGTGGACTGAGGCTGTGCTGAGATGCTCACTGCTCTGCACAATCTTCTACTGGAGTGATGTTAGAGGGTCCCTGGTGAAGCGGTGGATTTTGGCTCACTGTTTTCTCAATCCTGTGTATGAAACAGGTCGTTTAACTGTGTTTGGTGGCTGGCCGCTGGAGAAGTTTGCTATGTGGCTGGTCGGCAGTGTGTCTGCTGCTTTGGGATGCCTGTTTTGGGAGACCCTCTTTCCAGAATCTAACGGGGAAAGCAGCAGCAAAGAAAACAAGCAGAAAGCTCGAGTGCTCTTCATGAGAGTGATCCGCCTCTACAAACCTGACTATCTGTTCTTAATCGGAGCATCTGTATTTCTAGCCTTAGCTGTCCTCTGTAAGTAATGAGTGAATCTCCTGTAAATGATGTTTGAATGAAACATACATGCTCAGCTAAGATGTTCTTGTGTTTTCAGGTGAGATGTTTATCCCACTATACACAGGAAAGCTGATTGATATCCTGCAGACTGAATACAGCTGGAATGAATTTTTTTCAACAATTATATTAATGACATTTTTCTCTTTTGGGAGGTCAGTAAATAACAAAACATTATGGATGTTTTTCAAGTTTTTAGATTCACCATTCCAAAACTAGTTTTCATTCATGCATTTACATTTCCTAATTGTATCTTAAACAGTGCTCTATTCCAGTGTTACTAGGATAAATATTATTTTAAAATCATAATGTTTCCTCCCCATCTTCAGTTCTTTCAGTGCAGGTTGTCGTGGAGGCCTGTTCATGTGTGCAATTGGCAGATTTAACTCCAGAGTGAAGCATCAACTCTTCAGCTGTTTGCTTAAACAGGAAATTGGCTTCTTTGAGACTACAAAAACAGGTAGACTATTGTGCATTTCCATCATGCATTTAACATGCAAACCCCCATAATATTTTTACAATATACAATTATTCTTTTTTTGTAATGTTTTTGGTTACACACTTAGTTGTGTGAAATAGCTACAGTTAGAACATAACTAATGGTACACTTGATTCTTTGAATGCCTTCAGGGTACTGACTTTTTTAAACTACATTTGTACCCTAGGTGACATCACATCCAGATTGTCCACAGACACCAATCTTATGGCACGAGCTGTTGCACTAAATGTGAACGTCCTTCTTCGGACCATGATTAAGACCCTGGGGATGCTGTACCTGATGTGTAGTCTCTCCTGGAAGCTCACTGTATTAATGCTGTTAGAGACACCTTTGACTGGACTGCTACAGAATATCTACGACACACACTACCAGGTACTGACCTAATAATTTAACATATATCTTTTCTCTTAGAGAAACTCTGGAGTATGAAACACCGTAAATTCAGCACTAAAGTTTTTGCTGTGTATGTGTGGAGCCATATCACTAAGACGTATTTTCGTAAGAGTCCCTACTTTATTCCTGGGTTCAGGTTACTAACTGCATTGATATTTGTTTGTTCTACAAGTAACTTGCTTGTTTTTTCTAACCCCCTAAATTAACCTAGATGTAAACATACTGTATGTGTGCCATTAGATGGACTAGTGACACTACAGTGCTATTAGATGGACTAGTGTATTCTTAACTTATGTCCATTGTTCCCAAAATAGGCTTCAGTTACACTATGACCCTGACCATGAAACAGCACAGACCGGCAATCTAACTCAATTTTGTCTCTCCTGAAGAGACTCTCAAAGATGGTGCAGGACTCCATCGCAAGAGCAAATGATGCTGCAGGAGAAGCTGTCTCAGGCATTAGGACAGTAAAGAGCTTTAACGCACTGCAGAGTGAGAAGTGTCGCTATGATCAGCGGCTGATGGACACACATAATATAAAGACTCGTCGGGGCACAGTCAGAGCAGTGTACCTGCTGGTTAGAAGGGTATGAGAGGAACTTCTTTCTTCTGTGATTTCTTTTTCAAAGCTAAATTTCACATTTCAGGAAGTGCTTTTTAGACTCCCAGCTATAATTCTTCATTTTGTGTGTTTCTGTGTGTTATTTATAGCTTACAGAGTTGGGTGTGAAGGTGGCTATGTTATACTACGGTCGCCTGTTTGTGACTTATGGACAGATGACAACAGGAAATCTGGTCTCATTTGTCCTCTACCAGACAAATCTTGCGCAAAGCATTAGGGTATGTGTACATTTGAAAGAGAATGTTATAAAATTACAGAGCTTTATAGACGAAGATCTCTCTTTTAGACTTTGATTTACATATTTGGAGACATGCTGAACTCTGTGGGTGCTGCTGGAAGGTGTTTGAGTACCTGGACCGCAAGCCTGAAGTGAGGACTGATGGGACCCTGGAGCCAAAGGATTTGAAGGGACACATCAACTTCCAGAACATCACCTTCTCTTATCCAACACGTCCTGACCGCAGTGTGCTGGAGGTGATTATTTCAACATTGCAACTCTAATAATTTGATGACACTTAAAAATAACAGTGAATTTTAATCAAGTCAAGTCAAGTGGCTTTTATTGTCATTTCTACTATACACAGTTGTACACGGTACACAGCATGGAGCTACAACACAACACAAAGCTACATAAAGTGCATCGAGTGCAACCTAGTACAAACAGTGCAGACAAACAACAGTACAGACAGACAGTGCAGACAGATAACACAAGACAAGACAAAAAAAACCCAAATATCACATGGACAAACACCTGATCAATGTTTTGTTCGTCATCAGAAATAACATTGTGCAAATCTATGTAAGATGGGTGGTGATTACTATGACTTATATTATGCATTCGTGCACCTGTTTTCATTCTAGTGGAAGATTGTGCTGCTTAAAGCTATTATGTTTCTAATTTGTAATTTTGTGAAATTTCATTAGTGTTTTTGGAGCTACAGAAAACTGGAAGCAGCATCTGCATCTACAAGAGAATGTACTGTAGTCTTGTGAAAATATAGATTAAAATGATTACTTTGTACATGTGCTTGATGTAGGACTTCAGTTTGGAGCTGAAACCTGGTAAAATGACTGCTCTGGTGGGAATTTCTGGTGGTGGGAAAAGCACTTGCGTCAGTCTGCTGCAGAGGTTTTACCAGCCACAGCATGGACAGATACTGCTAGATGAACATCCTCTGCAGAACTACCAACACAAATACCTGCACAGCAAGGTAATGTTGGATATTTATAGTAAGATCCTAAGTGTGTGTGATCACAGAGTTTGCATTGAAAATGATTTTCTTTTGCAGATTGTAGCAGTGGGCCAGGAGCCTGTTCTCTTCTCAGGTACCGTACATTACAATATTGCTTACGGACTGCCAGACTGTTCACTAGAGAGAATAAAGGAGGCAGCACGCAAAGCTAATGCACATGAATTCATCTGTCAGTTACCGAAAGGTTATGACACAGGTAAGATACACTAAAATGACGTTTAGTGTAGTCATGACCACATGAGTTAATTGTGCCTTGTGCATACAGTGTCTGTCAAATTTTGCCACACCTAGTCTTTTATTGTTTTTGAGAGACACATTTATTGTTCCAAACAAATGTATAAATGTTAAACTTTATTTGTATTGAAAAATCCCTTAGCATGAATAACAGCTTTACATGAGGACATTTGGTTTCTTCAAACATTCAGCTCAAATACTTTGTCATTCCTCTTATAAAACTCGCCAAAGTTGGCAAAGTTGGCAAAGTTGGCAGATGGAATTGCATTACGTTGAATTATGGAATGGTAGCCATGTTCGTTCAGTATTTCTTTCACCCAGAATAAGTTTTCAATATTCCCTGCTTCAAATCAACCCCAAACCATCAGACTTCCTCCTCCATGTTTTACTGTGGGTATAGGACAGTCTGCTAACATCTTCTCTACTGTTTTTCAGCTTAGTTACATTTGTCTTTAAGGGCCAAAAATGTCAAAATTTAACTCATCTCACCATCTCACTCATCTTCATTGACCAATTCTTGTGTTTTATCTTTTACCAAATTTATTGAATATAAACAAAAGGAACATGCATGAGTCTCAAAAACCATAACAGACTAGGAGTTTTCAAACTTTTGACAGGTTCTGTACAGTAAAAGATGACACTTGAAAAATACAATTCTTGGTTAAATGTTGTTTTGCAGACGTAGGTGAACGAGGAAGTCTTCTTGGTAGCAGTCAGAGGCAGCGCATCGCTATTGCCAGAGCTCTAATCAGAGAGCCACAGGTTATATTACTGGATGAGATCACAAGCTTTCTGGATCCTAAGAGTGAACAAACGGTACATATACACACATACAGTATACACACATAAATACAGACTGCATCCACAATAACACAAACAATAACGTCAAACCTTAAACCTTAAAATTTTTACTCAGGTTCAACAAGCCCTGGCCAACTGCCCCAACCAGACCTTACTGGTGATTGCACACAGGCTGAAGACCATTGAGAAGGCGGATCAGATTATTGTGATTGACCAGGGGGTTATTTTGGAGCAAGGCAGTCATGAGGAACTCATGAGGAAGGAAGGACATTACTACAAACTGAAAGAAAAACTCTTTACTGAAAATAACACCAACAACAGTAATGGCAACAATAACAACATAAATTGACAACTCAGTCCTCGATCAGGAGTAAATACCATAATAATATATTGCAATAGAAATTATTGATGATCCGTTTTATGTGTTCTCTGTTTGTTTGTTATCATTTATTTGACTATATGCACCATTAGATTTCTGTATTATTGTGTTCTAATTTTATTCTGCCAAACTGGCTACTGTAAAAGAATATGATGTTAATTGTTATGCATTGTAAATAGTGTAAATATGAAAATAAATATTGTTTAACTGGTCAATTATAACGATTGAACAAGACTGTATTAATGCCTCAGGAAACACAACCAAACGTCATCAGATTTGACAGTTTTCATGAATTTTTAATGAAGAATTTTTAATCTCAATTACTATCAACTTTATCGCATATACTAATGACATATGCAAGAAATTTTTTACTTTGTGCACTTTTTGAGAACATAGGCAAATAAATAGTAAAATAAGTATTTTTTACAAAATGTTTCTTTCTAAAATCAAATTATGATGTTGTGGAGTCATGCTAGTTTGATGTCAGCAATGTGTCCGTTACTAAAACTGCCCTCACGAGTATTAAATCTGCTCCTTATATAAAACTATTTGCTTCTGTTATTTCATATTTATTTTTAGAAGCAGCCTTTCAGAATAAAGACTTGTACAGCAAAAGGTCCAACTAATCTAAAGCAGCAACTACTACTACTTCTGTCTTCTGGTTGCATAATAATAATAATGAAACATTTGGGAGCTAGCCAGCTCTGGTATATCACGTGACTTTTAAGAAACAACCAGGTTGGCAACCTTGATTGAAATGGCATTTGGCAAGATTGATGTCATGGTGGCCATTTTGTGAAAGGAAAAAAAAATGGTTGAGAATAAGAAGTAATACAGGATTAGAAAATGAAACACATAAAATAAAATCGTAAATTTCTTTCTTTAATTTTACAAAGTATTACTTAGTACAAACATACTTTAAAATTATTATTAATATTTTTAAAAGTTTAAGCTTGGGGGAAGTCCCTGAATGTTTTCTATCTGCCAACATTCAGCTCTCAGATACCTCACTCCACCCCACCCTACTAAAACATCCTGGAGAGAAGGAGGGAAGTAAAAACTGCCTACAAACAAACCTGTTTCATTTTATAATGTCATACAAAGGTGTTCACTTTATTTTTCACCTTAATGTTATATGTATGTGTTTATATTTAAAAATCTATATGTTAATTTTCTTAATGAAATTGTCTTTAAAAAAAAGGTGGAAATCACTAAAGTTCAAGCCAATAAGTGACTGTCAAAATTCCTAACAATGTGACATACTTCAGATCAGTGTTGTTGTAAAACTTTATAACTGGTTAACCAAAAAACTGTATAGAGCAGTGCTGGATTTTGGATGATACCCCAACAACTCTCTGAGCCAGAGCAAGTAAGAAAGCTAATTTTGTTTAATAGAAAGCTGTGTTCAGGTTGGGGGCTAGACGGGCTGTCGTGTGGATCTCTGCTGCCATCATGAGGTCTATTTATGTAAAGCACGAACACATTTTGTTATGTTACAGCCTTATTCCAAAAAAATATTAAATTCATTATTTTCCTCAAAATTCTATAAACAATACCCCATAATAACAACATGATAAACATTTTCCGCAATCTTTGCAAATTGATTAAAAAAAATTACGTACATAAGTATTCACAGTTTTTGCTCAACACTTTGTTGAAGCACCTTTGGCACCAATTACATCCTTAAGTCTTTTTGAGTATGATGCTACAAATTTGACACCTATTTTTGGGCAGTTTTTCCCATTCTTCTTTGCAGAACCTCTCAAGCTCCATCAGGTTGGATGGGGAGCGTTGGTTCACAGCAATTTTCAGATCTTTCCAGAGATTTTCAATCGGGTTTAGTCTGGGCTCTGGCTGGACCACTCACGGACATTCACATAGTTGTCTTGTAGCCACTCCTTTGTAATATTGGCTGTGTGGTTGTTCTTCTGGAAGAGTCTCCTTTTTCCACATAGATACAATGGAGCTCTTACAGAGTGTCCATCGGGTTCTCAGTCACCTCCCTGACTAAGGCCCTTCTCCTCCAATTGCTCGGTTTGCCCGGGTGGTTTGATCGCAGAAGAGTCTTGCTGGTTCCAAAGTTCTTCAATTTAAGGATGATGGAGGCCACTGTGCTCATTGGGACCTTCAATGCTACAGAAATTTTTCTGTACACTTTCCCAGATCTGTGCTTCAATACAATCCTGTCTCAGAGGTCTACAGACAATTCCTTCAACATCATGGCTTAGTTTATGCACTGACATGCAATGTTAACTGTGGGGTCTCATATAGACAGGTGTTTGCCTTACCAAATCATGTCCAATTAACTAAATTTACCACAGGTGGACTCCAATCAAGTTGTAGAAAAATCTCAAGGATGATCAGTGGAAACAGGATGCACCTGAGCTAAATTTTAAGTGTCATTGCAAAGGCTGTGAATACTTATGTACAGGTGATTTTTTTTTATTATTATTTTTTTAGATTTTAAGCAAACTTCTTTTACGTTGTCATTATGGGGTATTGCATGTATAATGTTGAGGAAAAGATTGAATTTAATCAATGTTGGAATAAGGCTGTAACATAACAAAATGTGGAAAAAGGGAAGCGCTGTGAATCCTTTTCGGATGCACTGTATGTGAAAATAATATACAGTACATTCTTATGTGAGTTTTGCAATGTCTTTAAAACCTTAAAGTGTTTTTATTCATAAGTGATGGAAGGAAAAGAGTATTTAAAAAAAATGTAAATAGGATCAACTAGGATTATATCTGTTCAATGAGTTACATACGTAACCTAGAGACGTTCCCCTTTCAGGAACTCGAGCTGCATCAAAACGCTTTGAGAACGAGTGTCCATTCGTGCCACACTCACCAGTCCCTGCCTAGTGTGTGAGCACAACCAGAACACAGGACAGAGGAGCCGGGAGTGGATCTAAGGTTGAGGTCATAAAACCTGACCCAGACCCCCCTGGTGGTTGATGTTCGAGACCACCAAAGTGTTGTAATTTATGTGCCATGAGAGGTGTAGCTCGTTCCACAGACCTTGGGCGAAGTGGCCATTCATGACTGCTCCCCACCCTGTGAGGGATGCGTCTGTCATGAGCTTTACGCAACGACAAGGAGCTCCCAGAACGGGGCCTTGAGACAGGAATGTAGGTTCTTTCCACATATCTAAGGCTCGAAGGGATCGCCACGGGACCTTGATAGTACGGAGTGGATTGCCCTTTCAGGAGAACCCTTTGTCTCTGAGCCACCACTGGAGGGGTCTCATATGGAGGAGGCCAAGTGGAATCACATTGGACGCTGCCGCTAGGAGACCCAGCAGCCTCTGGAACTGCTTCACAGTGAGTGACTGGCCTTCGATCTGGGCGGGAGACAATTGTGCCCGCATCATGGTCGAGTCCCACACAACGCCCAAAAAGGTGGTTCTCTGTACTGGAAAAAGCACACTCTTCCCGTCATTTAGTCTTAACTCCAACTCCTTCATGTAGGCAAGAATGACATCTCGATGCCGGACTGCCTGATGCTCTGATTGAGCTAATATCAAACAATCATTGATATAGTTCAGAATGCGGATGCCCTGAAGCCTTAGTGGGGCTAAAGCCATGTTCATACACTTTGTGCAGGTGCGGGGTGAGAGTGCTAGGCCGAACAAGAGTACTCAATATTGGTAAGCTTAACCCCCAAAAGCAAACCTCAGGAACCTCCTGGGAAGGATGGCTATGTGGAAGTATGTGTCCCTTAGATCTATCATGACAAACTAGTTCTCGGACTTGATCTGAAACAAGACCTCTTTGAGGGTGTGCATCCTGAACCTGAGCCTCAGGAGTGAGCGCAGGAGCGCAGATCTAGGATCGTATGCAACCCCCCATCCTTATTCGGAACAACGAAGTACTGGCTGTAAAAGCCTGGCTCTCTGATTAAGGGAGAACCACCTCGAGGGCTCCTTTCCTTAGGAAAGCACGCACTTCCTGTTCCAGGACCAGAGCCTGCTCGGGTCCCACCAGAGTGGGACACATCCCTTTGAACCAGGGAGGAGAGGACCCAAACTGAATAGAGTAGCCCCTCTGTATTGTACGCAGGACCCACTAAGACACGTCTGGCAGGCTTTCCCAAGCTGCCAGTAAGTCTCTTAGGGGAACCTCGAGACTGGTCTCTGACCCTTCCAGAGCGGCTGGAGCAATGCCCTGCAGCCATTGAGGCCTCCTGAAAGGCCTCCTCCATCCGCTATGATCTTTCGGGCGGAGACATCTGCTGGAGGGAGGCTGCACCCTGAAGCACATTTTGTGGCAGAGCTAGCAGCCTGGCCTACTGGTGGTGCTGAGGAGGGACGGGCACCGTGTAGCGAGGCGTACACTGCCCTTCTCGTTATAAGGCGCTCTGATTCAGAAGTTACCGCTGAAACACCAGTTATTACTTTTTCGACTCCTGAAACTTGTCGACGACCGCACCCAAGGCTGACATGGACCGACCTACAGCCCACGCTGTTTCCTTGGTGGCCCTAAGGGTTAGGTTGGCAGCTAGACGTAACTTCTTGATATCGTCAGCCCCAGAGAGAATCCCTCTTCCATCTCTCGCAGCAAGTCGGCCTGGTATGCCTGCAACACACTTATCATGTGGAGGCAACCCGCGGCCTGATCTACTGCTACGTAAGCCTTGCCTACTAATGCCAAAGTGGCTCTCAACGGCTTAGTAGGCAATACCGGGGCCTTAAGCGATGATGCTACACCGGGGGAGAGATAGCCAGCTAGCATCTCATCCACCCGAGGCATCGCCCCCATAGTCACACTCCTTGAACCCTACTACAGCGAGGTTCATTGGGAAAAGGTATGGGCCATGTATGGGGTCTCCCAGGACCTGGACACCTCGGTGTGCAGGTCGGGAAAGAATGGCAGGCCCCGGCATGGAGGCTGTGATGCGGGGTGCAGGAAACTGGGCTTACTGGGTTTGCGCTGCTTCCGCTTTTTGTCCGGCCAAGCTTATTTCTAGCTTTGACATGGCCCGCATCACTACCTCCAGGTGCTCCTCGTACAGCACCTCCTTGGAGGAAGAAATATGGAGCACCCGGGCCGTAAGGGAGAGCGCTCTCCTTAAAGAGTCAACAATGAGTGAACAAAGAGTGAATAAAGAGAGAAAAATCATCTCCCTCGAGAGCCGACTGAGCATGCTCCACTCCCAATCAAACAACACATCTTTCATGTGTGTTTTCCCCCATTATGAAACAGGGGCAAGGAGGGACACACATACGGACATTGTCTTTGCTCTTAGCCATTGTCTGCACAGATTCACACACAAAGCGCTTACCTGAACAAGCAGAAGCTAGCGTCATGCCACTGCTTGAACATTTTGTATTTCATGGATTTCACACGTCATTCAGAGCGTCAGCAAACACGGAGGAGTGCCCAAAGTCTTGTGATGCAGCTTGAGTTTACGAAATGGGAATTTTGTATCAGTCTGCACTGCATCTGTCTGCTCAATGCCGCAAATGTAAATGTAAATGCACTGAAATCTGACACTTTTGTCTTAGGAAAACAACAATTGAAAGAAATATATTTTGGAAGATTTGTTCATCCCAACAGTAAAGATAGAGTAGGTTGTGGTGTGGAGAAAGAAAGTGATTCATGATCTATGATCCATAATCCAAAACATGCAAGCTCACCGGTCAAGCACAGTGGATGTAGTGTCCGGGCCTGAGCCTGCATCCAAAATGGGCTTACTAATCTTAATCAATATCTCACTAGTAGCAGTAGAATAAATTCACATTTTATCAGCCAATTTACAGAAAAATGCAGCCAATCTAAAGGAGCAAAACACACCGCCAACCCAACAAAGGACATTTGGTCACAAGACTAAATGAGCATACATATCAACTTCTGAAAAGAATTCGAAAGATAGCAACATCCCAAACACACAACCATAAGATGCTGCAGAAAAAGCCTATACAAGTGTCACAAGAAAATTGCACCAGTTTGGTGATTTATGGTATTATGTCCTTATCCAGAGCAACTTGCAGTTATACAGTTGAGCAATTAAGGGTTAAGGGCCTTGTTCAAAGAAAAATAAATTGGTGTTGCTAAGGTTTGAACTTATGACCTTCTGAGTAGCAATCCAACATCACATCCACTGAACTACCACTTCCCCAAACATTGTGATGAATTTACTGAGAAACTGGACTGATGCATTTGAGAAAAAGATATGCAAGCAAATATTAAGTGCTTTTTACTGTTACCTGTTTGTTTGAATACTTTTGCTTACCTACAGAGACAGATCTTGTCACATCAAAGCACAGTATAATTTTTTCTGTTCATATTGCAGTGATGTTAAGAAGCTAGGGGCAGAGCGGGCGGTCAGCCATGATACAGCATCCCTGGAACACAGAGGGTTAAGGGCCTTGCACAAGGGCCAAAGAGTGACGACACTTGGGCATGAATCCACAATCTTCTGATCAATAAACAAGAGGATTAACCACAGCTACCACATTAGGTAGTCTCCATACCAACGATGTCATGCAATAACATGCCTAACACATATAAATGTAAACATTGAGTTATGCTTTGCTTGTATTTCATTAGGACATTGTAATAAAGTAGCTTCAAAGAATTATATATATGAAGAATATCCATTTAAATTCATAAATATATCCCTATAAGTAAGGAAATTAGACCTGCAATTCTCAGACTCATTTTTTGAATTCAAGGCCAAATGTCTTCTGAGCATCGAAAAACTCATTTTCCCAATGATGAAGCATCACAGTGGCAACAAAATATGAATGGAAGGGCAGTCTTTTATATCCTTTATATCTTTTATATCTTCATAACTCCTCAAACCTCTTTCATATCCTTTCAGGAGATTCATTTCCTCTCCTCCCCTCTCCTCTCCTCTCCTCTCATCTCCTCTCAGTAACCATCCGTGAGCCACTGTTTGGTCTTCAGCTGTGTGATGGGAATGGATTATGCTTCAGAGATATCTGTAGTGTTTCTGCAGTGCCAGGGTGGAGCTCATACTCCCTTTAAAACAACAAGCAGAGCTCAGTCATGGAGCACCTGCTCTGACCCACACCTTCTTTCTCTTTTTTTCTTTCTTTCTTTTTCTCTCTCATGCATTTTTAATGTATTTACATTTCTTAACGTCTTAGAAAAAAAAACACTTGCAGCTGAGTATATTTATGTTGGGTCCCGAGACGTGACTGGAGTGTAGGAATGCACCAGGAAAGGCACTTATAAACCCTGGTAATATTTTAATACAAACCAGAAAAAATAAGCACAGCTCTGCATGGCCGCCTCAAAGCGCAGACTAATTCTGTTTTTATGAATGACTGTATTCATGCCTGGCCACGCCCTCTTCACCGCTTCACAGGGTCACTTCCCCACCCCTTTGGAATGCACTGGCCCGAATCCCGAACATAATTAGGCGGATATATGAAGATGGGCGGAGCCTGAGCGGGCCACGCGAGTTTGGCATAAATATAGTCTGAGCTATAAGGCACGCATGAGCACAGCTTTATACAGACAAAATCAAAGGAATACCAGGACACCTGAGGGTTTTTTTTATTGTTTCGTTGTGCTTTCTCCTTTCATTTATTTATTTATTTTTCATTCTGCGCTTTTTATAGTGCGTGTCTTGCGCTCTTTGGCTATTTATAACAGTTCACAGACAGAGCCTCTTGGGGCACCGTGTCCTGTTTGGATGATTCATGTCATTGTGTCAACTTAAATTTGCAATAATGAAGATATTGACCTATGTGGCTCTTTTAACATTTGCATCAGCGTGCATGGTAAGTTTTCAATGATCAGCAAATAAATAATAATTTGCATCAATTTATTATCTAAGTGAACTATGTATTTACTGTTTTGTACCTTATATTTCGTTTATGTTTATGATTTATCTTGTAATATCTAATTTTCAATGTCTTTTCACTTTTTATGTCAGAGCTCAGAGGAATCTCAAGCCTGCTTTTCATTCAATACAATCATATACAACTTAGTGTAACTAATTATTATTTTCTTGGATGGCAATAGATAGTAGTCAGGCTATATGATTTTTCCTGTCCAGGCCTCTAGAGGTTTTTCTAGTCTCCTTGTTTTTTGTTCCAAGTTTCCAAACCACCTCGGCTCTTGATTACATGAGGCTTGTTGAAAGCTTGTGGAAGATGTGGACATAGTCTCGCAGTCACAGGAATCTAGATCTTTCCAATAACTTTGATGTTCATTCACATTACAATTTTCCTCTTCTCAATTTTCACCCTATTACCAATTTGTTACTTCAAACCACAATCCATCGATGATTTGATCTAATTTCCCAGGTTAATGCCAGCTGCCCGGGTGTGTGTGAATGCCCTGCTATGCCGCCGATGTGTCCTGCTGGCGTCAGTCTGGTGTTTGATGGTTGCGGGTGCTGTAAAGTGTGTGCCGCCCAACTCAACCAGGACTGTAATACTTACAAACCCTGTGACCACCATAAGGGCTTGGAATGTAACTATGGCAATGATGTGATGTTGGGAGCAGGAATATGTCGAGGTGGGTAAAGTAAAACTATGAATATTTGGTTGTGTATGTGTCTGTTGTTCTAACTGGGAAGCGTGATGCTCTGGCTCTTTATTTAGAGTCAGGATATATTTATATGCTTTGGTCAGCCATGTTTTGAACAGGTTACACTGGGATAAATAACGACTGGTCTTATTTTTATCTGCAGACTCATTATTCATCCCAAATACACACACAGCAACAAAATTGCATATCTTGTTATTAGTGTCTTGGTAACCTAATAGTCCTAATTGTGTAAGAATAGTGTGGTAGGAGAGGCTCCAAACGGAAAAGAAGCACAACATGAGCCATGATGGACACTGAAAATATTTGGAAGCTGATGATGATCTTTTTTTATCGAGTCCCACCAGAGATGCATGGAAATGGAACTGCATTCTGGACAAGTTGGTGATGCCAGTCTATGCTATGAATAGACATCTTTTGATCACAGAGCGGATATTATATCTCTGTCTCCACCTCTTGTCACCCTCGTCAAACTTTTCCATGACATTTGACCTTTTAGTAACCTCCGACCCTTGCTTTGGGTTTGTTTTTTGCCATGCCAGTTGTGGTGTGAATGTGACTAAGATTGCTGCCATGTTTGCCTGTTGTTGGGGGAAGGACGGAGCCAACTGCTGTCATCCGAACCTTTGGAAAAATCGTAAACATTTCAGAATATGGAACTGCTGAATTAATGTCAGTGTCATCAGTAACAAGTATGTCAATGTCTGTGTGAGAAAAGTGGGCTTTTACAAGCAAATTAAACTGCTCATCATCATAAGAGCATATTTTTGTCCCTTGAGGCCTTGCTTTAGAGTTATGATGGTGTCAAGTCTTAAATAGTTTCTTATCCTCACAAGCTTGAAAGGGTTGGGCAACTGGAAGACATGTTGATATCTTAAGTAGAGTGTTGCCTTTGCATAAGCAGAGTTAATCTCTGTACAGGGAGTTCCCATTAAAATGGTCAGTTCTCACTGTATAATGCTTACAGAAATTTGCCTGATGATGCAAGCTAGGGGAATGCCTGGAATTAAATGTGGAGTTACTGTTACCACAACAGAGTTGACTATTTTTCCGTCCCAAAGTATTCCTCTTATACCAAAGAGATTGGCCAATTAATATGCTTTTTTTTTCGATTGAAGAAAATCACATCATTCAAATCTTTGTGTACAACATTACAATAGGAGAATTAATATAAATGTTAATATAACATGTTACAGATATACAGATAATGTTAGAGAAAATTATTACTTTCTAATCAATCAGAATCAAACATTGTGTTATATGTGTTAATACTATGCAACATTCCACATTATTTGAAGTCTTTATCCATCCTAATTATTATTATTTTTTTTTTTTCGTAGCCAAACTGGAAGGTCGCAGCTGTGAATACAATAGCCGAATGTACCAGAATGGTGAGAGTTTTCGTATGGGCTGCAAACACCAATGTACCTGCATAGATGGAGCGATGGGTTGTGGTCCTCTTTGTACAACGAGCCTGCCCCTGTCATCACCCTCCTGTCCCTATCCTCGACTTGTGCGGGTGCCCGGCCAATGCTGCTTTAGCGTGGACTGCCACAAAGGGGCAATAACACCGCTGATACCCCAGTGGAAAACAAAGCAGCAGGCTAATGATCCTCTTGACAAGAACGTGAATGTCCTGGGCAATGAGTTGTGGGAGAGGAGGACTGAATGGGAAGATGAACAAGGATATAAACACTTACCAAGTAAGAATTTAGATTCATTTATAAAATTGGGTCAAATGATGGGAAAGAGAAGGCATTTCATATTGGTCCAAATACTAGATTGAGTCTCGGCTTTTGTAGGGGAGTGCATTGAATCATTTCATGGATTTGTACACATCAAAGTTTCAAACCAAGATTGATTATTCAATTCTATGTCACTTAAGTGAACGCAGCCAGCAGTGACCTTTTTCACATATGAATCATCTCTAGTTAAATCCTGAATCTGTCTGGGGATTTGCTTTTCTATGTGTGTTTCTTCAAGTTTACCACTTCTGTCTCACCTCACAAACCCATTAATTGGAATGGCTATTCCAGATTGCAATGCTTATGCTCAGTGTTTCCAGGATAAGATTGAAATCCTCTATGAAACCACCAAAATAAAAATGAATGGATGAATACAAAAATTACACAGGTTCTCCTGCGTTTTTTGCAAAACAGCAGAATATAGAATTAATGTTTCTTTACTTTTGCTCTACACTGATCAAAAGCTTAGTTGCAGCCTTTTTATCAAATCTGCCAATCTACAATATATATTTCAGTCTTCTATGAGTCGTATTCGTTTTAATTTCCACTCCACATACCAAGAAGTTATTTCCTTTTCCACAGCAAGACCGCAACATTTCTTTTCCTTCCATTATAAAATTATATAAACCTTGAACCAGGAAGTAAAGTGACAGGTTGAAACATTTACATGATTCGACACCCAGCTTAGGAAACAGATCACTCTTGCACACAGGCCAGACCACCATTGAATTCGCTCTATATAAACCTTAAAACACTGATTTCAGGTGGACCAGAGCTCCATTCTGTGAGCCACACCCGGTCTAAAAACAGATTTCATGCTCAACCAAATGTTTCAATATCTGTGAAAATAACAAAGAATGCTTTTCCTAGTAATTGTACTGGTAAAAAGAATTATGTTGTCAAGTAGAAGTACCAAAAACGACTAATTACACCCTTAGACAAATTAAGTAATATAATGTTTTTGGTTCAGTTTGCACACTTTTTTTGTGCGGAAACAGAGTTTTTTTATTTTATTTAATTTTTTACCTCTTTAGAGCTGGAATCCCTTTAACCAATTGATCACCAACTGACCACATCCTTCTATGGATGTCCAATACCAGTCTAGTTACTCAGACAAAAATACATTATTATAGTTTATTACATTTTTTTATTTTTCTCTAACAAGTGCATTTTTTTTAATTCATGTCCAAGTTATTGTGCACACATGTAGTACATATAGGCTTTTGGTGGCTAATGATGATGAAGGTCTAATAAAGAACTCCTATGGCAAAAAAACTAAACTAAAAAGATTTCACAGGTGGTTTCTTTCTTTTTTTTGGGGGTATTTTACAATAAAGGGGTGATCAGAAATGGAAACTCACAAAAAATGCGAAAATCACAAAGAGTTCCATTTGGGCAGGAATCATGCTGCTCCATTCTTGCTCTATAAATACATTCGGTAGATAAGGAGGAAACACAGAATTGCGTATGTTGTGTCTACTATGCCCAAATTGCAACCAGTTTATATCAAATAATTGCAATGAAATCTAATATATTTTCTCAAACAGAGACAAAGTGCTAAGGATCTAGTTTTTCAGGCTGTATATGAACTGATATATACTCCAATTATGAATAACTCCATTATTAATTGCAGGGTTTTGTGAGTTTAAAGCCCAGTGTTGCCAAACTGTCACTGCTGTGCTCTTGGGCACCATTAACTCTCAACTGCTCAGTTGTATAAATGAGATAATTGCAAGGCGCACTGAATAAAGGCATCTGCTAAATGCTGTGTCATGAAATTAGCCCTTTGCTGAGCTCTTTGCACATAGTCACAATGAGCGGTGTTGAACAAATATATCAAATGTATGCTGTCAACTGAATAACACAAGTGTGGCAGCCTTTTGAATTTCTTTGGTTTTAGGCAATGATATTAATGTTGTTATTCAAGTCATCTCGCACTATTTATATGCATTCAGTATTTAAACATGAAACATTTTCCCCTATTTTTCTATCTTAGACCCATGGGCCATTGGTCGAACACGATGTGTGGTCCAGACAACTGATTGGTCTCCATGTTCAAGTAGTTGTGGCATGGGGATGTCTTCACGAGTAACCAACGACAACGCTCAGTGCAAGCTGGAGAGAGAAACTCGTCTATGCAACATACGACCCTGCAGCCCACTGGCTGCTGTTCCCAAGGTACAGTATATACGTAATTAGTGTTGCTTGAAAGCATCACTATTACAACCTTGCAAATTTTTCTGGACATAATTTTGGCGTGTAACTCGACCGGCAGTTTTAGTAATCACAAGTGAAATTTACACACCCTTTGAACATCTCCTTATTTTTGAAAATCTTCTGTTATAGGAAACCTTTCTTGTGCAGTGCATGCATTTTCCACCCTTTACTTATTTCATGCACACAGCTCAGATGTTTTTATTTTTCCCTGTGATAGTCTTATACAGTTCATATAATTCTTCAGCTGTGATTGAATGACTGTTCTCAGACAAATATAAATTTTGCTAATTGCAATAACGTGCCATGGTACAACACCATGGTACAACATGGTTAAGTGTACCATTTGTACCATTTTCACGTCGCTATAAAAGACTTATGATTACGTGAAATGTATGTAGCAATGTCTGTGTGTCATTTTTTGAAATCCAAGTCTGTTCTCTCAATTCTGTGTCCAAATATGTGACATAAATTGATCAGGATGAACAATGGATTTGGATCAACTAATTTAATAGTCGTCATATGAACACTTGCTTCCATATTTCTTCTCCTTTCTATCCACTTCCCTCCATTTTCTCTTTGTCTACAGAGAGGAAAAAAGTGTACGCGGATGCAGAAGTCACGGGAACCTGTTCACCTGTCCTACTCAGGCTGCCGTAGCGTTCAAGCTTACAAGTCAAACTACTGTGGCATGTGCTCTGATGGTCGGTGCTGTGTGCCACGACGCACTCGTACCGCCTCAGTCCCTTTTCAGTGCCCTGGTGGAGGGCGTTTCGACAAAGCAGTCATGCTCATCCTGTCCTGCAAGTGTGGACAAAACTGTGGGCATCTGAACGAAGCAGCCATGCCACCTCAGAAGTGGCTTTATGGAGACACACACAAGTTCATTGACTAAATTTTTGGCAAAGACTTTATAAGGTGTCATTTGACCATATCGTAACGACAGTGTACAACAAAACTGCGCTGAAATTAAAATAATATTTAAGTGTAGTTCACCACCCAGAACACTGCTGACTCCAGGCATTTACACAGATGATAGACCAGTTTTTTTTGCCTTGCTGGTGTGATTGAGAGTTCTGCTGGTCAGCAAGTATGAATGAATGCATTGGTTCATTGCATATATATTTTGTAGTTTATGTTCTTTCTGTAACACTGACTGCATCATGTGAATCCTGGTGAAAAAAAAAATAGCTGAAATTTGCACCATTTCTAGCAAGTTCAGGCGATTATTCTTGATAACTAATCTTTTTGTGTGAAATTATTAGTGAGGATTAGAAAGATTTTGTTTGACTTAAAAAGACAAAGTGACAAAGTGTCATTACATGAGAAATAAAATCAGCATCATGACATGCTGGTACGGGAAAATAATCAATGACAGGGTGGTATGATGCTACCCGACACAAAAGGGAGTTACTGTTACCCCAAAGTTAGCACTTAAATTATATATATTTTATCTTCTCTGCAACATCACATAGCACAAACTACAAACCCCCTGTGGCAGGAACATTAGAGACGATTACAAACCACTGACACTGGAGACTCCTTCCATAAAAGGTTTAATTGTTTCTTCCCAGTATCAAAAAGGAGTTTCTTTTAAGCTTTATTATTATGCTTAGATATTGTCAAAGCATCTGCCATACAAGTACTTGTGGAAGTTGTTACTGTATAAATTATAATGAGTGCATTTTATATAAACATCACAGCCAGAAATACATTCGAGGATGCCCTGATGGTAAAATTAGATTGCTAATCTAATCCACAAATTGCTTCCATTCGTATATGTTCAATGAATTAGTGAGAAATTTGTCATTTATATATCTAGCTACCCCGAAAATAACGTAAATTAATGGTGTACTCATCCTAACTATTTACAATACACAGGAGCACTCACTGTTACTTGCATTCATGATGGTCAATTTTGCACTGATGTCACATTTGATATTGGCAGGACTGATACAAGTCCTACAATTGTGTATTCATTTACTATAAATGTTAAAAGAATCTAATTGTTAGTTATTGCTCATTTTACATTTTTAATCTGGAGCAGCTAATGTTTTCAACATGTTTTTTTGCACTATTACTAAGACTCGCATTGTAACTGCAGTGAAACCATTAACAAAAAATGATTGAAAGTTGAAAAGAATAAAGAGTAATTACTGCCTCATAAATAACTGCCTTGTTGACTAACCATTAACACTGCTTATTTATAACATCTCTAGCTCCCTCTGCAGGCACAACTCTGCTACAAATTGAAACAGTTTAAAAGCACAGCAAGATAACCTTCAAAGGAGACGCAACAAGAATGAACAGACGAAAAACCATTGTTTATATATATATATATAAAAAAAGTTTTAATTCTCAAACCAATGAGCATCGACAATTAACAAGTGAAATTATAAAAGCACCCCCAGCACAGCAATAAAATAAACATGTTTTAAGATACACATAACAGAATTAATAGGAAGGTGAAAAAGGGGGTCTGTCAAATGATAAAATAAAATATGGAAACAGCTCTTCCATCATCCAAAGATGCCAAATGCACTACAATCTTTACTGGATTACAGGGAGAATTCATCTGGACTGCTCAACTGCAAAAGACAGACAGAAAGCAAGCAGAAATAAAGTTATTAAGAAGCAAATGGCATACTCATTCTGGCACTGGCAACATTTTCCTATGGTCTGCTTAAGTGTTTCCTAGAATTACAACCAAAACCAAAAGCAGCTTAGGGAAAAAATAATAATAATGCACCCACTGAATGTCCAGGTCATGCAGATTAGCTGTTAATATTTGTTAAGGAGGACATTGAGTTCTTACTGTATGAAGAAATGTCGATTTCCTCTGGCAGTTCGGCCACGTTCACTTCAAAACGGTCCTGGACATCATTAAGGATCTTGGCGTCTGCCTCATCTGATACAAAGGTGACTGCCAAACCCTTGGTCCCAAATCGACCAGCACGGGCCACCTGAAAAGAGGAAAGGAGCAAATGTATTACTTCAAAATCTCTGTTATTATAAAACTTTCTGAAAGGTTTTAATACAATCTGAAAAACCAGAATGTATTCCCAAATGCAGATATTTGATTGGAATTATTGGTAAAAAAAAAAAAGAAATTTTCCATCATTTGAAGGCCTGGCTGAACTGACAGTTACAGTACTCCTACTGCAGTAACTCAAAGCTTTGTAGATATTCACCCTGTGTAGGTAAGTGTCCGAGTCTTCGGGCATGTCGTAGTTGAAAACTATGTTGACACGCTCAATATCCATCCCCCTGCCAAACAGGTTAGTCGCCACCAGGATCCTCCTCTGGAAATCCTTGAACTGCTGATACCGTGACAACCTGTGGTAGAAACATCAATCACCCTGAGCTTAATTTTAAAACAAAACAATGGATATGGCATATGCAGAAAGGAAACCCGTACAGCCACCAATGCATTAAGGCTAATAATTAACAACTAGAAGTCTAACTCACCTCTCCTCCTGAACCATGCCTCTGTGAATGGCAATAGCAGGGAAGTTCTGCTCCACCAGCAGCTGAGAGAGCGCCACGCAGCGTGCTACTGACTTCACAAATATAACCACCTGCACACAAACACTCAGGATTTAAAACTGACCCTTTAAATTAATTCCAGGTTTATTTTTCTTTTTTTCCCCCAGTTTTGGTTCTGACAAAAATGTTCTGCACATCACAAATCATAAAATACTTTCTGGTTGGCATGCATGCAAAAAAAGATTTAGTTCAGGCATGTTCTGCAGACTTGAGACCCTTTTATCTATGAAATTTGCCTAAAAAGAAAGAACACACACCTGGTTGAACTCTAGGACATCCAGCAGGTCGAAGAGTTTGCGGTTTTTTTCGCTGTCCTTCAGTTTGCAGTAATACTGCTGCAGGCCGTGCAGAGTAAGCTTAGTCTCATCATCCACAAACACCTCCATAGGCTACAGGCATAAACACAGCAGCAAATCCTTAAACAAATGTATGACTCCAAAAGAGGTGAAAACATGCAAACACAAGCTACAAAAAAATGCATGGAGCTGCCTTAAATTGTTCCGAGTGAATGCACTCATACCAGCCTAGAAGAAAATAAATCTCAAGAGAAAATGTACATTTTGGAACGTGTTAATAATCATAAAAGATATGATCCATAATAGAGTTAACCGTGAATTTTACAAATAGCTAGGTTTGACTGTATTCACCAATATCCGATTAATCAACCGAAAAAACAAACATAACCTGTGTAAAATAGCAAAGTGAACGCTTGATCGGTCAACCTCTAATCCATAACTACCTCAAAAAAAAAAATCACAAACATGAAAACAGATCAGTGACTCACATCTTGCATGAACTTGCGACAGACAGGCCGGATCTCTTTGCTGAGTGTAGCGCTGAACATCATGCACTGCTTCTCATGGGGTGTCAGCCTAAAGATATCCTGCACATCCCGTCGCATGTCTGAGATACAAAAAAAAATTACATTTTAGAAAAGCACGGACATGTAAGAACCTGTATAACCCCAATCAAAACATTCTATCGACTCACCAAGCTGCTCGAGCATCTTGTCGCACTCATCCAGAACGAAATGCTTGATGTTTTTGAGGTTGAGGGTCTTGTTGCGAATGAGGGCAAGGATTCGGCCAGGTGTGCCCACTACGATGTGAGGGCAACTTTTCTTCAGCACGTCTTCGTCCTTCTTGATTGGCAGACCTCCGAAGAACACTGAGCACTTCACGGTGGACATGTATTTGGAGAAACGCTCGTACTCTTTGCTGATCTGGAAGGCGAGCTCACGAGTGTGGCACATAACCAGCACAGAGACCTGGTAGAAACAAGAGGATGGATGAAGATGAATACAAGATCTTAGCAAAAAGAACTGCAAGGAGACTCTCCTTATTTTCATCATTTTTAACCTCATTGGTGGAGTGCTAAGAGACATGGAAGTTCTCCACTGTGTCCTTGCCATGAATGCAGAATTTACTATATGTTTGCACACAAATCTCAAAAGTCAGCAAAATGCACACAAGAAACGTAATGTTCATTTAGTTTCACTGTATTGTGATTTTGTCAACGGCTTTTTTTAACAAACTGAAACGCAAATTCAAGTTCACGTCACCGGCCGCATTTTCTCTGTGTAAACTACTACTACACCTAGTTTTCCGTGAGCAGCTTATCGCTCACAAGATAAAAGATTATAAAGTTTTAAAGTTCTTAGTCATGACTCCGAGCCACTCATATTTTACTCAAGTCCTTCCCAAAGGGCCACTGAGTGCTGCAAAGGTTCTGAAGTTGTGCAAGAATATAAATAATTACATGAATTATTAGAAGAGAATTCAATTCTACTCAAGTTTCATTAAGCTATCTTCCTTATTGTTCATCATTTAAAATTTGTTATTCGAAATCAGCATAGTTTTACACATATTACAATATTTTTTTCCTGTTCTCCTGCTTACAAAAAGACTTCAAAGCTGCAAGGATTGCTAACAAGTGCCTCTTAGATTGTTATATCATTGGTGTGCAGTAAGAGTATAAAGCCAGTCTTTTTGCAAACACACGTCCTTGGACATTCCACTATTTCTACTTCAAGCATTAAACGAACAAATATCACATATATTTGATTCTGCAAGCAAGGAATAAAAACAAACTATGCATTTGTCCTGTACAGGCTACTCCAAACTGTACATCACATCTTCCTGTTTTTTTGTAAAACTAACTAATTTACCCCCCCCCCCCCCCCCCCCCCAAAAAAAAAGAAGAAAAACTCACCTGTCCATCCACGGGCTCAATTTGTTGTAGTGTGGCGAGCACAAACACCGCAGTCTTCCCCATACCGGACTTCGCCTGGCAAAGGATGTCCATGCCCAAAATGGCTTGCGGGATGCATTCATGTTGAACTGTAGAAAAGTCCAAAAACAGTGTTTCAAATCAGAACCTTGTCTGCCACATGCATACAGTAATCAACTACCATTCAAGACTAGGACACCTGGACACAAACATATTCCTGACCTTCAGATGGATGCTCAAAACCGCAGTCTACGATCGCACGGAGAAGCTCAGGTTTGAGCAGGAAGTCTCGGAAGCCGGAGCTGTGGATGGAGACGTAGGAACCCTTCACCTCCTTCTTTCCTGGAGCAACTGCACTCTCAGGAGCTCCCTGTGGCTCCTCGTCCTCTTCGTAATCGAGCAGCTCATTGTCAACATCGTTCTCGGCCATGGTTTCTTTAAGGCACAGACGTGAACGTCAGTCATTAACTTTCATTACAATGATATTCTTGTATAGCCTTCAAGTTTAGGATTGATTAAGTTGGATCATTTTAGCTATAAAACAACACGTGCACGTTTTTATTTATTTATGTATGTAATCGTTAATTTCCTTTACTAAGCAACAAAACAAAAGACACAATTATTCCCACAACAAAGAATGGCGGGTTAAACTGGTCTCCCAGATGTCCGGATCACAAATCACGACCTATTCCCTATACACGCACACTACATAGGGTATGAAATAATGGCCTCTGCAGCCTAGGTAGTGCGCCATATGCTCAACATGTAGCCATTTGTGATACAGTAACAGGAGCTCGCCATTCAATCTTTAGCGATTAACTCAATCTAAACGTTTATTATTTTTTAATCTAAGTAGCGTGTAAACATAACATTTACGTCATTTTACAATCATTTACTCATAATAACAAACCATAAACAACATAAACGTTAACCGCACTGTTGCTAAACACAAAGCTAGCTAACGCGCTAACGACAGAAATGCGTGGGTTTCTCTCAGTCTCACATGAATGCCTCAGTATACGGTGAAAACAAAACGGCCCCGCATTTATATCTGAATAAACAGCGCAATTATACCAGTCAAAATAATGATCTTGTTAGAATTTATATAACGAATAAAATGTGAATTTACCGTGGACTGTTCACAGACTGGAGCGGCTTTCTCTACAGGAGCTTCTCGTGCCTAGGCCTCAAATCTTATACTATTTCCCGGAAGTTCACGGCAACAATGTCCTCTAATTCTATTGGTCAGAATCAATGCCCGTTATCAACAACAAAGCAAAGACCGGCTATGATTGGCCGATTTAAATGCCAATCGTAAAAGAGGCGGAACTTTGCGAGATACGATTAAAACGTCCCACTTATTCTGACCACACGAGGGCGGTAGAGGGCCGTGTACCCTCTGGTTATACAATTTTCATTTTAGAAAGAGAATTAGAAAAATGAAAAAGGACCATTATTAATTTTTTTATTTTTTTTTGTAATAGAACCAAACTCCCAAAAAAAAAACCCAAGTAATTTTCCAGTCTTTTCGTGGATGCATGGAAAAGAAAATCAAAGGGAAACTAAAACAGAAAAAAAAGTATAATTGCAAAAGTGCAGAAGAAATCAAGCTGTTTTTTATTAAATATTACAATTTAAATCACTTGTAATGAGGTGATGATGAATTATTATAATGATTTTTCTTCTTCTTCTTCTTCTTCTTCTTATTATTATTATTATTAATATTATTATTACTATTATTATACTATGAACTATGATGGTGTCTACCCCTCTGCAAACCCACATTTCTCAGATACTGATATCTTCCACCTGTTAAATCTTACTAATTGTTAATTTAATAATGTAATAATATTACCTGTGTGCAATATTACCTGCAATACGTGCGTAACTAATTGCTAGTGGGTTTTTTTCTTATTTGCATTTATAGATTGTGTTGTGTGTATATACGGTATACTATAGTATGTGTCTATTCTTTTATATATTTGCATTTATTTTTTCTTTGCTGCTGTAACAGAGAAATTTACCCCCTGTGGGACGAATAAAGGTATATCCTATCTTATCTTATCTTTAGTTTGATTTAGATCTTTATATATATATATATATATATATATATATATATATATATATATATATATATATATATATATATATATAGAGAGAGAGAGAGAGAGAGAGAGAGAGAGAGAGAGAGAGAGATAGATAGATAGATAGATAGATAGATAGATAGATAGATAGATAGATAGATAGATAGATAGATAGATAGATAGATAGTGCCTGAAGGACCACAAATCCTGACAGCCATGATCCAAAGGAAGACTCTAGAAGAATTTATAAAAGAAAATATCATTTCATGGAATAATATTTTTGTAATAGTTTACATTTGATCAATTCCTATTCTTCAGTGCAAAGGGCCCATCACTGATCAGATTGTATTTGGGACCTGTGGAACCACTGGAGATTGTTGGACCAGTTTCAGTTCAGCAGTGACGTTAGACTAGTGTTTGTCGTTTTGTTAACAATTTTTACAAAACAGGCTAGAAAAGTAACACCTGTACACTGATATCACCATCACACACACACTGTCAGGGTGTATCTGTTAACAGTGTTTCATTTTTCCAAATATCTTGTCTGGTGTCATTGTGGTCCTCCTTCCATTATTACAGTGGAGTTACAGTGAATGTCCTGTATTGTAGCTGTTCCTGATACTGTACCTAATAGCAGAAAATATAGACATACATGACCTTACACTAAGTATTGCTCTTATCATAAGTAACATCTGCCCTTTTAAAAACTAATTAAAACATCTGGAATAGGGAAATGGAAGAACCATCTATTTGAGCCAACGTCATCTGCGCTCTCCTATTGGTTCAGACACATGCCAATCATATTGAGTTTAATTACGCCGTGACGCGCATGTCTGATTGATTTCTTTCATAATAAAAAAACAAGGAATGTGCATGTGTGAATTATGCAGTTTATTTAAAGATGTTGTTGTGTAGATTAATTATATTTAATAGCTGATTTGTGGGTTATGAAGTACATATTGTTTTTTGTCCAGTGAAGGAGGGTTTAAAAGGGGCGGGACTTGGGCGGCGCTGTTATCCTGTAGGCGTCTCCTTGAAGAGCGCAATCCTGGATGAAGATTCGGCTGCTTTGACAGCTCGCGTCGTCCTTGATTTCAGAATAACCCAGGATAATGGATGTTACACGCGGTTTCCTGCCTTAAAGCCTCTCACGCGGTTTCACGGCGCACACAAAGAGGCCTCTTTTTTCCGCTTCTTCTCCGCTGCTTTTGTAGTCCACCGTCCTCGATATGGCCCGTTTGAGCCGCTCGAATAATGGCACATGAATCCAGGTGGGCATCGTTCCTTCATTTCTATGCTTTTCATCGCTGTGTCATCACGTGTTTGTAACTGTTTTGTATGCAGATGTATAAAATGATACTATACAGATACATAGAGCTGAGTAGTAAGAATGAGATGTGGCCTTGGACAAAGCGAGATCACGTTCACATCATCTTGGAGAAGGTCCGTCTTGTTACCAGCATCTCATGATTCATTTGACAAAAAGGGGAAAAATGATCACCAGAGCCATATCATCACTGTTTAATCACAGGTTTCTATTGATTATATGGTTGTGGTGCTGATTTTTATTAATGTTATAGTGTGAAGATAAAAATCATCGCATGCGCAAACGAGGCCGGTCTCCATACCGGCCTTAATTTCATGACATTACACAACCACAACACTGCTGGATTTTGCCTACAGGAAAACACCATTATTTCACTTGGGGTCTGCGGGTAAATCAACTCGTTACCCCACACAGTAAGTCATTATAATGCATTATAAATCATATAATCAACCAATATTTGAATGCAAACCTTCTTCACTTCTTGTATTGTCTAAGTATTATACCACACTGTCTATAGAGATCAACATTACTGTCTCACCTGATTGAATCGATTCCCTAAACCTGGCCTTTTAAATAAGCCCAGCTGTGTGAGTTTGTTTCATTTGATTCATTTGAGTCTTCACTCTTTGTTGCCCAAGTTACAATTTGGACCCAAAGTCTAACTCAAATTAAGTGGAATATATTTTGACTCTCGCTAGTTATGAATTACAACTCGCATGGCTGATTCAACTCCGAAAGCAAAATGAGAATTTTACCTTTTTGACTCTCATCATTAAGCATCATCGTTCAGCAAAATCTTGCATGTCATACAATCGTGATTGACTCAATCACACTTCGCATTTCAGAGAGTTGAGATTGAGTCTGATTCTGTTTCCAAATGACACTATGATCATTTTTATTTTTCCAATATTTGATTTGATTGTCTTGGAGGAATCCTACATGTAGAGTGCAGAGCTGACAGCTGCTGTGACAATGGCTTTATTTGATCAGTATTCGTTATCTAACTCATACACAGGGCTCTGAGTTTGGCATTGTCTTAAAAGTGGCATTTGTTGAATCCCAGGGTTTTATAAATAAACATTGTCTATGAAATGTCTCTATTTTATAGCATTAAAACTTCTTTAGGTTATGGGATAATAATAAGTGCATTAAGTTTGTGCGTTTCTTTTGCTTTTGTTTCTTTAACTCGTTAGAAATGTGCTTGACTGACTCATAAGACGTGTTGTTAGAAAGAATTGATTTAATCACAAATCGTCCCCTCTAAACCACTATGGTAAGTATATGATATGCACAAACACTCTTAATGTTTCCTTTTTCAGGCCTAAAGGTCAAAGTTGAATGGTTCATGTGATAATGTGCTTTTTTCTAATGGGACACTTGCTGTGGTCTCATTTAATGCTTGTCCCAGTGGATATAAATTCTGGTCAATGTTGTGCTCTAGGTGGCTTCTTTCCATGGCCAAAGATGGCAAAAGTGCACACATCCTTCACTCCAGTAGAAGTACAGATACTTGTGTTTTAAAAGACTAAAAGTTCAAGTACTGACTAATTTTTTTACTCAAGTTAAAGTAAAGAAGTTTGGGCTCTGACATGTACTTAAGTAAAAAGTAACCATTACCTGTTTTAGTGTCATGCTGGTAACACATTAATAATTAATATAAAATATTTTAAATTTTGTTACCTAAAAAAAGTATCCAGGTTGAACATCCACTATATAGAACACAAGCAGAGAAAAGATGATGATGATCAGGTGATCAGGAACGTCTCTGTTCTCAGGCATGTTTACACCAGTGGTAGATTGAAAAAGCCGTGCAATGATAAGAAATGAGTCGATGGGCTGAAAATGGTACACAATGAAAAGCAAAAATATTGATCATGTCACTAAATAGATTAAAACTACAGTAATGAGCCTGGAAGTAGATATTTGTGTTAAATTGTAGAGTGAAAGTAAAAAGTTGTCAGAAAAATAAATAGTGAAGTAAATTACTGATACCAGAAGTACAGTTATGAAGTTTTTGTACTTTATTACTTCCCATGTCTGTCCATAGCGTCATGATCACCCTGTAGCTTTTTTTCGTGGAGAGAGAAACAGATCTCTGGTTTGCTAATTAGCCAAAATAGAAACTATGTCATAACCCGAAAGAGCTTCTCTTCCCATTGGCCTGCAGTCTCATCTTGGGAAACAGTTAAACAGATTAATGATCTTATTCCTGTAATTAAAGGGATGGACAGTCTAATCGCTGTTTTTTTTTTTTTTTTTTGCTTTTGAGTGGAGGCTTCTCTTGTGTGAGCAACAGTGCTAAATGAAATCACTGTGAGTAGATAAAAGTATTGGTAATATATGATGAGCAGAAATCAGACAGTGATTATTGAGAGAGACTTTGATCATTTTTGTAAATCACAAATAATCTGTTTAGATGAGGAAAATGGTGTTGCACAACAAGATCATAAAACAGACTGTCTTACCCAGATAAGGGTTTGCAATGCAAAGCCTCTTGGTGACGGAAGGCTGTTTTTGAATTTTAAATGCTTTTTTTAGACCTTAGTGGGCAGGAACATTCTGCTGCTTTTCCTCACTCATTTCCTTCTCATTAGGATTTGCATTCAGAATAATTCGGCACTGGAAGGCAGTAGTAATTATAGTAAGATTAATTTTTTCTTCACAATACCTTCTCTCTGCAAATAGAATGATAGAAAGAGGAAATTTTTTCACCTCCATACAAGCTGTAGGCTGAGAGGGATTAGACCAAAGCTTTTATGAGCTTCATAATCAATAAAAACGAGGTACCTTATACTGTTAATAAGTCAATAAAACCTCCATAATTTTCAACCTAATTTCTATCCACTGCATCTGTAATGTATATTTAGTTTCCAGTGAAAAGTCAACTTGACATAATTTGCTTTTCAGGATTAAGGGAAAAATCTGTCTACGTCAACAACGCCTATAATGGAAGGTCAGTAATTGGATTATGTCACCAAAAGTGTGAATATTGATGTGAAGTCAAAACGGTTACACTTTTATAATAAAGGCAAAAGTGTAAGTCAGGTTTAAAAAATGTCTTATCAAAGTTGTTTATACGTAGTTTTATATAACAGTCTATTAGTTGTGTGCAACTTGTTGGTGAGTAATAACTGGAATTTTTTTGACTCAGAAAGGATGAATAATACAGAATAACAAATGAATTATCATTAACAAAGACTTTGAGTAAAGGGTTTGTGAAGTTGTCTAATTAGAAAAGGGTAGCATTGTGTGCAAATGTTTCTCAACAAAATGCGACATCTGCCCTTCGACCTCCATTATAAGTGGTTTTAGAGTAATTGGGTTTTCTGTAAAAATGTATGTGGGTGGAAATTGCTGATGCATTAGATAGAGATAAAGTCATGAAAAATGCCAGAGTATAGATTTAATAACATTATGAGCTATATTGAACCACATTTTGAATAATTTAGTGTTTTTGTAAGCACGCATACAGCACGTCATACCCTGTAGTATTCATTTAAATCAAGCATTTAAACCTTTTATATTAAAGGAGCTGTTGTATCAAAGGTGTGACGTTTACAGGGATTGCAGAGTGTGAGTGAAAAATCAGGCATGAGAGTGGAATTCCACTGATACTGACCAACTGTTCTGAAATTATGTTTATCATGACTTCATAAACCTACTGAGTAAATCCTTCCTTTAAAATGAGGGTAGTAAGCTACTCTGCTCACATGGCTGGCTGGTGTGTGTGTGTGTGTGTGTGTGTGTGTGTGTGTGTGTGTGTGTGTGTGTGTGTGTGTGTGTGTGTGTGTGTGTGTGTGTGTGTGTGTGTGTGTTAGTGGGTCAGTTTGAACAAGGCCTTGTGTGTGACACCCGAGCTGGTGCTCCTGTCGCTGCAACACTGCATTCAGAATGAGAGGAGGATCATTTGCATCCCATCCCCTCTTTTCCTTTTTTTTCCACTGTCTCATTCGTTTTTTTCCCTCCTCCGTAGCTCTAACAGTCTCTGTAGCAATATTACCAGCTATATCTCCTTCTCCCTTTTTGAATCTCTGTGCATAAAAAATCAGTGAGTCACTAAAAGCAATGTATGACCTGACCTTGTAGCCTATCCCATGCTCCACCAAAGTTCGCCACTTTTCTTCTCTAGCTTCGTGCGCTGCTGCCATTACTGCACTGTTTTTCTTGCGAAGAAGTTACTTATGTTTTCCACTTTCCTTCCAAAGTCTGGCTACTGCTATTTATGGTATTTTACTGAGCTGAGTCACACTGGATTTAACATACCACAGCTGTGCTCCTAGTCCAGATGTCTGGATTTGTATTCTTCCTTCGGATAGTTTGTTGATTTTTTTTTTACACAGACAAACTAAAGAGTTGGCAGAAATTTTGTCCAGTAACACACAATGTAAGAAATGAAATAAGACCTTCACTCCATGCCCACTACTTATAAATGACGTATTGTATTTATCTTATTAAATATTACATTTTATGTTTTTTCTCTGGCCGATGCAGATATTTAGAATTAAGGGCAGCTGATGGCTGATATATGATGCAGATTTGTTTTGGCCGATTTTCTTTTTTTCTTCCTTTATCTTATAAAATCTAACTAACTAACTAATTAATAAGATGTGATACAGAACATTGCTTAAAAGAAACCTTTTTTGAACAATACAAGCCTCTCCAATTAGTGCACTTGTTAGCAGGTTTTGATCCTCGTGCCTACCTGTAGCCTAATCTACAGCTGGTTGAAGGATCACTAGCAACAGTTCCAAAAAGTTACAATCATTCTTTCTCCAAATTAGACACACCAAGTTGATGGTCGGCTGTCGGGGATTGTCAGGACGGTTTTGTGCGTCGGTTGGCTTTAGATATTTTCCACACTGTTGGCTCTGGTTGGAACGAGTCAGCTGTTTTTCAGTCGTTTCTGTATGTCATATAGGCGGCGGAGAAAGAGAACGGCGAGAAAGAATACTCTGAAAGAAACTCTGGCTAATTAGCTTAGTAAATAAGCACACAAGAAAAAATTGAAAAATGGACATGATTAAAAAAACTACACATATCTGTTAGTAACAATCGCAGCAAGTGGAAACACTGCTTGCTTTATATATTCACAGTTTTTATCTCTTCTCAAATTAAGCGAATTTCGAATTGCAGGATTCACACTACTGTCACCTGCTGGTATATGGAGCATTATGTTCCCTCACGCAAGCGCATAACAAAATAATCGGGCTAATTTGCTGTACAATTTTCCAAAGCCGCTTGATAAAAAAAATTTAAAAAATCGGCGTGTTAATCAGCCGGCCAATCAGTCGGTCGATCTATAGTAGTCAAGTTAATTTCAATTGCGCTTTTCACAACAGACATTGTCTCAAAGCAGTTTTACAGAATTTAACAGTGAAGGTGAACGATGTGTATTTATCCTGATGAGCAGCCGTGGTGACTGTGGAAAGGAAAAACTCCCTTAGATGTTATGAGGAAGAAACCTCTTGAGGAACCAGACTTAAAAGGGGAACCCATCCTCATTTGGGTGATATCAAGAGTGTGATTATAGTCTTTGAACAATACAGAACACTGGAGAGTAAGAACTAACATGAGCATTAGAATGTAAGATTATGAGTAATGTCTTTTCTACCGTCTTATACAGTTGTGTGTGTGTGTATGTATATGTGTGTATATATATATATATATATATATATATATATATATATATATATATATATATATATATATATATATATATATATAATATATATAATATCAAATTAATTAGTATTTAATTTATGGAATTAGTATAGTCTGTGTCAACCCTTTTTCGCCCATAAGCACAAAGTAAAAAAGTAAATCTCAGTGTCTTTTCTACATGAATAGGTGTTTGTATCATACCTCTAGACATATTGTGTTGCTCTACAATGAGTCATTTATCCCTCTGTGATTATGAACAGGGAGGACACAGTCATTATTTAAGAAGCAGGGTGGAGAGGAGGCTTACCTGGAGTTCAGGTTCCTATGGGAGTGACTTAGCTTCGTCATTAAACAGAACAAACGTAAAAAAATATTTCATTGCAGGCTGTGAAACTCCCTGGTGTACCTGGACTTATTGTGTGGTGCTTTCTAGGCGTGACTTAATTTTGTGTACAGTAGTTAGCATACCTAAAATCCCAGTGCATAATACAGGCTGCATTTTAATCTTTGTGTATGCCCAAGCATCTGTGTGTGTGTGTGTGTGTGTGTGTGTGTGTGTGTGTGTGTGTGTGTGTGTGTGTGTGTGTGTGTGTGTGTGTGTGTGTGTGTGTGTGTGTGTGCGCCAACTCCCTCATGGACTTAAGTCATTTTGTGAAAACCACATACACAAGCAAATATTAAAAGATGGTTTCCACAAATAGATTAAATTCTGTCTTAGACTAAATGAAGCTGTCTTTAGAGAAATGTTCTTTTAGTCTTAGTGTCAGGAAACCTGTCTGTCTGAGCTTTAGTTAACTGGGTTAGGGTTAGTATTGAGGTTTTTATATGTTGAATTAAAATTTTGTCCACTGTGTGCAGTTTCTGCTTTTCCCTATAAACATACAGAACATTTCGTTTCCTTTAGCATGTGAAATTTGTTCTACTTTGCAGCTCTTGTTAACTGTTAAACCTGATATGTTCCTCTGCTATTGCAGCTCATTAGCTTCAATGTCTAAAGTGTATGAGTCGCTTTTCAATCTGAAGTTTATGGTAACTCTACCATAAAATTTCTGTTTGTCATAACCATTCTGGACATTCGCTTCCTACTTCTCTTTTTAACACCAGAAATGTTGCTTGCTTTGTTTTTGCATCATTCAGTGAAATAACTGTTGTGTGTGAAAATCTGAGATCATTAGTTTCTGTAGTACTCAAACCAACGAGTTTCGCACCATTGACCATGCCGTTGCCACTGACATCACATTTTGTCTGCCCAAACAGTAACCGAAGCTCTTGATATGCGTCTGCATTGATTTCTGCCACATGATTAGCTGGTAAATGTGGTTTAAATGTCCCGCAGTAAATACTTCACAGCATCACAGCCGATATGAGTGTCCATGACCTTAAAGTGTGAAAAACCATTGACCTCTGGTTACATTTGTGTTGTGCAGAAAAAACAGAAATTCTGTCTCTAATATGGCAACCACAACTGAAAAACTATACAATTACTAACTTGCTCTGAATGTAACTTATCAGCTAAAACATGTTAGTTTTTTTTTTTAGGCTATGAAGATGTGAGGATAACAAAACCCTGACAAGGATATAGTGGTTACTGAGGATAAATAAAGAGTTAAATATATTCACTACTATTGATACTGATATATTCAATACTGATATTCAATACTCAGTTACCTTTTCCATAAATCTTGTAATAGTAGTTTTATAATTTAGACAAAACACTGTACATTTCTGTGTAGCATAGACTAAAGCTATAGGCTAGTCCACTATACAGCATGTTCTGTTTTCATACGAATGAATGCATGGGCATTTATTCAGCTATCTGCTTATAAGTGCACCAAGTTCATCACACATTAAGCTGTTTTGTGATTCAGTAGGCTCATCATAATGTGCTTAATGCAGGCCATTTACTCATGAAGTCCTTCAGATCTGTTTGGCATTTGTGTAGCCTACTGAAGCTATTGTGCACTAATGTAGTCAATGAGGAACATATGCTATTCAGGCAAAACAGCCAAGCTATTAACCTCTCATTTGTGCCTGTGTTTGTGCATGATTGTGAGCAACACAGATTTATCAGCCAGGTTATATACACTGGAAATGAGCTTTTATTCTGTACAGCAGGATCTCAGTGTGATGTAAACCTTCTTTTTGCATTTCTTAAATGTACAAACGATAATCACCAGGCCCAAGGAATGATGTCATTCAACATGTCTGACTGGACGCCATGGATTTGTTCTTTCTTGAAAAGAATGACTCTGAAATGCTTAACGCATTTAATAAAATAGTGCATACAATATGGCTGAATAACAAATACCTTATTTTGAATGAATAGATAATGTATTAGAAAATTATATTAAATAGTAGCTAATAGTTTGGCTTTTTGGAAATGGAACAGTAGGTAAGATTAGTAATGAAAATTTTTTACCAATGGGTTGTTGTTTTTTTCCAAGGTTTCCATGATTCAATAAAAAAAAACGTGAGTCGGGTTCTCGCCTACATCGGACTTATATCTAACTTGGATCACTTAAATCTAAATGCAGCTACAGATACAGGATTTTGGAGCACTGAACTGTATGTTGCAGTATGATCTGTGTTTCTGTTTATGCATTTTTGCTGGTGGACATTACAAGCTTTGTAATAAAGAGATGCAAGAAACACAATGCCATTATTGTGAAACTGAGGTACACACATGCGTGCAAACACACACACACACACACACTCTGTCTCTCTGTACCATCTCCCGACTCTCTAAAGCTCTCTCATATGACAGCCTTGCTTTAATGTCTTTCTTAGCTGTTTGTTGTCCTTTGTCTCTCTAGTCATTTACACAATCATCACCTTTAAAACATCAAATCAGTAATTATTTAGACTCAAGGCTTTACATGTGAATTTATCTTGAGTCCTCTGTGCTTAAATTAAAAAACAATGATTTTAGAGTTTACTCTAGTTGGCTGGTGAGTATGTGCCAACTTGATAGGATTTGTAAGATAAATTCATGAATGATTACAAGATTTATCTATGTTTTTAATGTTAACACTAATTTCTTTGTTTAGTGGTAGCAGTTAGGACCGTAACTATACTGCCGTTGCTTTAGATAACTATTCAGTATGACCTACACTTTTAATCATATGTTATGTCTAAATTTTTCTAATCTACATATGAAACATAATCAGCATTTCATCATAATTATAACAAAAAAAATTTATCTGCCGCTGATGTATTTTGTCAGCTAACACATGTTTGGCAAATGATGGGTCAGTCATGAACGTCATTTTGAGCGTTTCTTTAATGTGACTTGAGTCATCTTAAAGACTGATTTGCTGATTTACTACTGAAGGCGCATGAGCAAAGCATTACAAAATCTCTGTAGGTTATGTACAGGAAACAAAATTGAGTAGTTCATCTCATGAGTTCTTTGGTCAGAGTTGTTCATTCTTTTGTAATGTGACACCCATAGAAGCTACACCGTGCAATAGATCCAGTTTTATGGTCTGAAAAAAGAACTAATGGCACAGACCAGAAGAAATAAGATCATATCATAATTTGTCCTTAGCTGCATTGTCATATTTTCATTATTGGAACTATAGTCAAGGTTTGTGTATGTAAACATGTTGGAAAATGTTGAAAATGTTAACATTTTATTTAATTTTTGATCAAAGAAACTAAATTAATTAAATGCCTAAAAAAAGTGCCTAAAATGATCCGATCTTCCTATCGCTATTTGGTGTCTGATGCTTGTTTCATCAGATGATAATACAGATGCTCCCCACTTTACGAACTTTTGTGGATATGAACAAACCTGTCCTTAAAGTAAAATTTGTTGAATTTTGTTGAGTCGAAAAAATTCTAAACGGTGGAGAGCCGCCGCTAGCTAGTCGTCGACTGTAACGAGTCTGCATGATGCGCACTGGACTCGGGTGAATAGATTTTTTTACGTGAAATTTTTATTCATTTATTTTTGTATTACTTAATACAAAATATTGTATACAGTATTACAATTTGATTTAGTACTTTGTTTATTTGATAGTATTTATAGCTTTTGCATCATTTGTAGATATGCGTAGTCAATAACAAACACAGTAACAACTTACGAAAGACCGTTTAGAACTTAATCTGTACACATCTGGATACGGTACTACAGGTAAACTTTTAATGTTAAGATTGAAAAGTTCTCGCCTCAGTGTCTGATTTAAAGGGTCCGGTAATTCCACGTTATTTTCTGTTTTTAGCTTTTATATTAAACTGTTCTTTTTTTTTTTAGCTAGTTGTTAGAAATTATTTTTTGACAACTCAATGCTTTAAAATGGCACCACTGGAAATGCTTTAGGTCCAGACATGCACAGATTCATCACAATGCTTTTGTTATTGTTTTATAGCGATGGGAAGATCGGATCATTTTAGTGAATCGGTTCATTAAATCTTGTTCATCAAAATGAACAAAACTTTTTTGTAATTTAATTCATTTATTTCCTTTGATCAGAAATAAAATTAAAATAATATATTTTTTTATTTTTTATAAAAAAAAACATGAACTTTGACTATAGTACCAATAATGAAAATATGACAATGCAGCTAAGGACAAATTATGATAAACAAAATGAGTATCACCTCAAATCACCTCTCACATGAAAAACAATGAACGACTCGTACCAGAGGACTCATGTTTCCTGTACATAACCTACTGAAATTTTGCGATGCTTTGCTCATACGTGTCCAGTAGAAAATGAAGGGTCTTTGAGACTACTTATTTACATTAAAGAATATCGGTCATGAACGACCCATCACTAATTGTTTACTTCTTTGCAGGGCTGGTTCTAGACATTTGGAGGCCCTAGACAAATGTTATATTGGATGCGTAAATTGTATTTATTTGGTAAATACAACAGAATATTTTTTTTATTATTTTTAACTAAAAAGAGTGAGTATGAGTATGGCTATTATGGTATTGTTAACATTACTGGAATTTACCAGATATTCAGACAGTTGAGGTACTTTTCTGAGATAATAAACAATGCTCTAGCCTAGCTGCAATTGCTGTTTTATTTACAAACTTTTACTTTTTCTTGAGTATTTTTTTTTAAGTGGCACTGACATGAATTGGCAGAATAATTATTACATAGCTAACATAGCTGCATCACAAGCTTTGATTTCTTTGCATGCCTGTTTAGCTTCTCTCTTAGCAACCTCCAAGGGATGCATTCGTTTCAGCGCCACCAGGTCAGTATGCAGAAAAGTTGTATTTTGTTCATCACAGTACACAAACTCTTCATGCATTCGGTCGGTGGGGCTCGCATTTAAATGGTGACATTAACTGGTTCCACTTCAGGTGACTGACAGTTATTTATATCCAATGGACAATGAGTCTTATCTTATGCTGCCCATTATGATTGGAGAGCTACTGTATAGGTTTGTTTTGGTTATGGAGGCCCAATATCCAAGCTTGAGGCCCTAGGCAATTGCCTGCTCTACCTATAGCTATCGATGGCCCTGCTCCCTGGAAATAGTCTGTACCAACATAGCTAATGTAGATAAGTAATGGAAGTCTTTCTCTTACAAAAATATTTAAAAAAAAAGAAATTTTGTGGCATAAAAAATCATCCAGTTTTTTAAATGATGATAAACAGATTCACTAATAGGCTTCCATATGCAGTTTGACTTACTCTTTTCTTTGAACAATAGCAAAAATCAGTAATGATACAGACTCGCCCCATCTTGCCAATGTTAAAAGATGGGTAGTAAATGTGTTATTCCTGCTATTATAAAGTTTTAAAATAGGCAAAATTATTCAGCATAACAGCAACAACAAAATCTTTAGCCATTAAAAAGGCTACAATTACCATTGTAGGTTGATTTTTATTTTTATTTTTTATTTTTATTTTTATTTTTTCAAACCATGGTTATCCTTCAGAAAATTTCAGCCAGTAATAAGAAAATAGAATCGATCCTGGTTCAAAGACAGCAAATTTAATTTTCGTTCTGCATTGTGTTGTC
Organism: Silurus meridionalis; assembly: GCF_014805685.1. Taxonomy (NCBI): domain Eukaryota; kingdom Metazoa; phylum Chordata; class Actinopteri; order Siluriformes; family Siluridae; genus Silurus; species Silurus meridionalis. Next base: position 9,478,118 of record NC_060907.1, read on the forward strand.
CTTTTATGAGCCAATACACAAAAGCTAGCATGTGGCGCTGAGTCACTGGATGACATAACTTCCTTTGCATGACATACAAAAGCATGTAGCTTTCTTGTGGATTGACCTTAACCGTCCAAAGCTCTCTGTTGTGATACAGTACGTTTACTGACCTTTTTGTACCAGTGTAGTCGTTCAAAATGCATAGTGTAAACATATTTTAGTTCAGGAGACATAGTATAAATACAGGTTTGTTTCTATAAAAACAGACATGTTCTTTTATGCTAATAACATAAATGAAACATGACATTCCCACTGTAATCCTACCTTGTTTTGTAGATATCAAGGCTAAAGTCAAAGCTAAATCTTTTGTCTGGGCTTGTTGTAGCTAATGCTCTATGTGTTTGTGTTTTCAGTCCCAGGAGATTTGATGCATGTGCTTGTTAATGGCTCTCTTGACTGGGAGGCGCTATCCTAATGAATGCAGGCCTTGTTTCAACTGTGTGATTAAAATGTTTTTTTGTCTTAAGGGTTATTTTTCCTTTTAAAACAATAACTTGTGTATGTGATTATTATAATATTCGGTGTATTTTGTATCCGTGAGTGGATGTGTGTGTTTGAGAGAGTGATGGATGAGGGTGATTCCACTGATGTTCTCTGCCTGTATGGGTGCTTTGTTCTAAGATCAGGGTGTAAATGTAATTTTTGCACAGGTCAGGTAGCATGTGTTTGTTTATTATTAACCACACATATTGATATAGATTCCAGAAAAAAATTGTGAGAGGCTGAATGATTAAAATCACATTTGCTAATATTACATGCATAATGCAGCAGCACCCTGCAGGTGTGTGTGTGTGTGTGTGTGTGTGTGTGAGAGAGAGAGAGAGAGAGAGAAAGAGAGCGAGCGAGTGATAGTGCATGCATGTGTGCATGAGTGTGTCTGGGTTTCTATTCTGAGCAGAAAAAATATCTAGAGCATTTCCAGCCATGACATGCAAATTTTGTATGTAGAGTCATATATATACAAGTAAATATAAATCAAAGTTCAATTTTAATTCAATTCAGATTGCTTTATTGGCTTGACAAAAAATACATTTTATTGCCAAAGCATTAAGAACAACACAGAAATTGATTTCGAACATCTGAACATTTTAGAAAGTAGCGTATACAGTATATAGAAATAACAAAAATCAGTATTGGAACTAATCAAGAAGATATTAAATATATACAAAAATCCTTCTTTGTTAAATAAAATTATGTTGGTTAGTCTGTTTATCATTAGACGTAGATTGTCTGCCATACATGTCATTACGCTAGAAACAAAATCTTATTTGAATCTGATCTTTAATATAAAACTTTCTTTCGGCTTCTCCCATTAGGGGTCGCCACAGCGGATCATCTGTATTCATGATCCGCATGTTCGATTTGGCACATGTTTTTATGCTGGATGCCCTTCCTAACACAACCCTCCCCATTTATCCGGCTTGGGACCGGCACTAAGAGTGCACTGGCTTGTGCAACCGTAATATAACTTCATGTAAATTAAAGCGAGCACTTCTGTCACTGCTGCCTTTTAATGCTAATGAATATTTATCTTTGAATTTCTATCTTGAATATAGAAAATTTATGACTCAAATATATAGGGCATTTCTGACTCAGTGAGTCTACTTTCTCTGGATTTTTTCATTCATGAAAACATGTTCATTGAAATTCAAACTTCTATTTGGAATAAAATTTAATAAAAACTCTATTGACTCTTTTTCTCTTTACAGGCCCAGCCTATCCTTGAACACCAACTTTCCATACAAAGTTGTCTGCTTCTGTCGGATCAGCCGATTATAATCCCAGCTGTGTCAAACCGTCATCCATTGACAGAGACTGACCTTTGACCTGGACCCAGCCCCTGGGCTTTGTGGTCATGTCTAGCCCCAGCAGTAGTCCAGAGAGAGAGGAAGGGATCACCGGGTCAATTCAGATTGAGAACCTCGGCTCTCCAGCAGGTCAGGAGGCTGACCCGCTCTCTGTTGGCAGCCCTGTGCTAAGCCCAGACTCCAGTTCCCATGATGCCGCTCTCTCTGCACCAGCAGTCTCGCCTGCTGACTCGGAGAATCTCAGTCCAGACGAACTGGAGCTGCTGGCCAAATTGGAGGAACAGAATAGGTATGTGAGCCACACAGGAACAAACACACTCATATTTAAGTTAATTTAATTTTTAAGTATTTGAGGTATTATGGGTATTTTTTTTTTTTTTTTTTTTGCAATTCTGTATTTAAATATTATACAAATGTGCATTAATACAATATTGTTTGCAGAAGACAGAGATAGAGGCTTTATGCAAAACCATAAAAAACAAAACAATCATCATTTCCCAATATATGAAAATAAACCAAAAAAATTCCAGTCTAACATTCTGAAAGCAACACATACTAATACAGTTGTGTTCAAAATTATTCAACCCCCACTGAAATTGATTGTTTTGGTCGGTTTGACATTGATTCTGATCATTCAGTCATCCTGCTTACAATTAAATCAAAGAGGCACGTGTAGGTCAGACAAATATAACACAACATTTATAATGAAATAACCACAAATGTCTTTTCTGAGCTCACATCATTATCAGTTTTATTCAACCCCCAAGTGACATTCAATCTTAGTACTTAGTACAACATCCTTTTACAGTAATAACAGCTTTTAAACGTGAAGCATAGCTTGACACAAGTGTCTTGCAGCGATCTACGGGTCTCTTCGCCCATTCATCATGGGCAAAAGCCTCCAGTTCATTCACATTCTTAGGCTTGCACTGCAACTGCTTTCTTTAAGTCCCACCAGAGGTTCTCAATCGGATTTAAGTCTGGTGACTGCGATGGCCACTTCAAAATGTTCCAGCCTTTAATCTGCAACCATGCTCTAGTGGACTTGGAGGTATGCTTGGGATCATTGTCCTGTTGAAAGGTCCAACGCCTTCCAAGCCTCAGGTTTGTGACGGACTGCATCACATTGTCATCCAATATCTCCTGGTACTGAAGAGAATTCATGGTACCTTGCACACGCTGAAGCTTCCCAGTACCTGCAGAAGCAAAACAGCCCCAAAGCATGATTGACCCCCCGCCATGCTTCACAGTAGGCAAGGTGTTCTTTTCTTCATAGGCCTTGTTCTTCCTCCTCCAAACATAGCGTTGATCCATGGGCCCAAACAGTTCTAATTTTGTTTCATCAGTCCACAGAACACTATCCCAAAACTTCTGTGGTTTGTCCACATGACTTTTGGCATACTGCAGTCGACTCTTCTTATTCTTTGGGGACAGCAAGGGGGTGCGCCTGGGAGTTCTGGCATGGAGGCCTTCATTACGCAGGGTGCGCCGTATTGTCTGAGCAGAAACTTCAGTACCCACATCTGACAAATCTTTTCTCAGTTCCTCAGCAGTCACACGGGGACTTTTCTCCACTCTACGCTTCAGGTAGCGCACAGCAGTCAAGTCAGCATCTTCTTTCTGCCACGACCAGGTAGCGTTTCAACAGTGCCCTTTGCCTTGAATTTGCGAATGATGCTTCCTATGGTGTCTCTTGGTATGTTTAACATCTTTGCAATCTTCTTATTGCCCTTCCTGTGAAGAGTAATCACCTGTTCTCTTGTCTTCCTGGACCATTCTCTTGACCTCACCATGTTTGTAACCACACCAGTAAATGTCTAGAAGGAGCTGAGTATCACAGTCATTTTAAAGCTGCCTAATTGGTGCTTATTAGGCTTTATTGCTGCTCCCTGATATCCACAGGTGTTTTCAATACCTGATTGAAAACACTTCATTGAACCTCTGTTCTTCAGAGTGGTAGTCTTTAAGGGGTTGAATAATTATGTCAATGAAGAATTCACAAAAGAAACATTTACTACTGTATTACAAAACTAATTGATGTCATTTTAGTTGCATATGGTTCTTTAAGAAGTCCTTGTAGGATTTCATTCTGAATACAATTACAAATGTACACTAAATTCCCTAAAACCATTTACAGCATTGGGGGTTGAATCATTTTGAACACAACTGTATGTGTGGCAGCCTGAAAAATATATGTATATAATGTACAATTTTATATAGTTGTCTTCATGCTCAAATGTACAAAGAGCGATTACAGTTGTAATCGTAATATTAAAAAGAGCTATGAAAAACTGTTTGTAATATTTTCCCACATTTTTATCCCCCCAAACCATCAGCTAGCTTTCCCCTGTCATTTGACATTTACCAAATGGGGAGGCTAAAGTCAAACCTTGCCAAACATTTCCACTGACTCATGTAAAGTGAGCGGGCTGTATTTTTTTAAAATGCTTTTCAAGGTGCTTCCCAGGGCAGAGTAACACTCAGAGGAAAGTGCTGCTCACCACATGAAGTCATTGCACTGCTATTCCACATACATGAGGTCACAGATGCTCACGATTAGCTAACTCTGCAAGAATGAGAGCATATGCAATTCCAGAATAACACATTTTGGCAGGATGCTATAGGGTGAAGATGTTTCTGTTCAGAGCACTTTGGAGTTCTGAAAGCTATGTTTATCCTTGATCATTACTGTTCCTCACCTACAGTGGATTTATGATATATTCTTGCCTAGTAAAGCCTACATAAGATTAAAAACTTTGGTCAAAACCTAATTTGGTGAACTACAGTTAGCACCTGATAGTATGTTAAAACCTGTTTTAAAAATGTTACTATAATCGAAACGAAAACTCCTCAATGTTCTCAGGATAAAAACCTATATCAATGTCTTCTAACTCTAACCACAAAAACAAATGCACCAGTTTTCACAATCTGAGTTCAACAATAGGAGATAAATGTTCTGTGCCAAGGCTGAACTTTTGTTCTACTTTACCTACTTCTAGGCTCCTGGAGGCTGATTCCAAATCCATGCGCTCTATGAGCGGCTCTCGCAGGAACAGTGGCTCCTCGTTGGTGTCCAGCTCCTCGGCCTCGTCCAACCTCTCGCACCTGGAGGAGGACACCTGGATCCTTTGGGGACGCATTGTTAACGAGTGGGAAGAGTGGAGACGTAAGAAAGACAAATTACTCAAGGTGAGGACACGCATGCACACTAGAATTGAATAATTTGTATGGAATAGCCAGATTTTTATTTGCTTTACGTTTAGTGACTCGATATAATAATAAATAGTGAATCCAAAATTCTTCTGCTGAATCCATTCAAAGACATTTGACATTTTAAATACCCAGTATTCATGGGCAGGATTTATACTGGTTTTTGTGTAACTATATTATGCTTATTCTGTTATTTTTATTGTTTTTTTTTTTTACAGGAAATTACAGGAAAGTTTTCTAAATAATAAGATATTTTATATTCAGAATTTTTACTCTCTATCCTATCTGTTGGTCTTCCAGGAACTGATAAGAAAGGGGATCCCGCATCATTTCCGGGCGATTGTGTGGCAGCTGCTGGGCAACGCCACAGACATGCCAGTAAAGAACCAATACTCAGAGCTGCTGAAGATGTCTTCACCTTGCGAAAAGCTCATCCGCAGGGACATCGCCCGTACCTACCCTGAGCACGAGTTCTTCAAGGGGCAGGATAGTCTGGGCCAGGAGGTCCTCTTTAACGTCATGAAGGTGAAGGAGAGAGATGCTTGCACAGGATGAATATATTTATTTGTTGTAAAGGAAGAATGTTTACTGATCATAAATATCAAACAGCATAATGATAAAGCACAATGTATGTGTTTCTTGATAGCAATTTACTACTATTTGTGTGTGTGTGTGTGTGTGTGTGTGTGTGTGTGTGTGTGTGTGTGTGTGTGTGTGTGTGTGTGTGTGTGTGTGTGTTGCAGGCATACTCCCTCGTAGACCGAGAGGTAGGATACTGTCAGGGCAGTGCCTTTATCGTTGGGTTGCTGCTCATGCAGGTAAATCCAAATATAATGTTACATTTTCATATACACTTTCTTGATTACACATCAAGAATTCTGTAAATCTGCTTTGAGACAATGTCTGAAAAGCGCTATAGAAATACACTTGACTTGACTTGACATCACACTAAAATCACACTACACTACCATGAACTGTGTGTGTGTGTGTGTCTGATGTGCCTAGATGCCAGAGGAGGAGGCATTCTGTGTATTTGTGAGGCTGATGCAGGAATACAGACTTAGAGAGCTCTTTAAACCAAGCATGGCAGAGCTGGGCCTCTGCATATACCAGTTTGAATACCTGCTGCAGGTAAATGATTACTACATACGATAAGATAACTCCATATAAACATAACATGGTTTTTATTAAGTGATTAATCAAGGAAGGATCTAAAAAAAACAAACAAACAAAAAAAAAACAAGGACGAGCAAGAGAAATATTTTTCAATGCAACAATGAAGAAGAATGTGTAAAGCAGAACGATGAACGCGAAAACAGAGTAAGGAACAATGTGAATTATAAAGAAAAAATGGAAAGGGAAAGGATGAAAGTGTAAAGAAAGAAAAAACAGGGAATTCCTAACACTGTGAGTGAGAGCATAGACAGTGACTGGATCAAATAATAAATGCAACAATGACAATGCTCTGTATTGTGTATTTTTGACAAATTTTTGTAAATTTGACACAGCAATCCACACCAAAAACCCAGTCCACTGCTTGTGAAAACCCTAAAACAGTTTGATGGATGTATTGACTGAGAACATATTAGCTAACATATCTAGCTACCACAGTACTAAAGCAAAGAAAGCCTTTAAAGTACCTATTTGATTTAAGGATACTTTTGCAATCTACTGGATAAAGTTTACTAATAGGCTAGTGAATGTTTTGGCCAACTACCCATGTATACACAATTAAAAGCAAGCAGCTAGCAAGCTTTGGGCTACATTTTTCTATGAAATTAAATAAGTAATCACGTTTGCTAACAAGCTAGCTAACCTTGGGCTAGGTATCATATTTCATTAATCTAAATATATTATTAAATAAATGTATGCTAATACTATTCTATTAACAGATTCTGGTTTATGCATATTATTATTTAATTGTGTATTTGCCATTCGTTTATGTAAGAGTTGATTTCTGTACTTCACTTGCATCCAACAGACATTTGTTTAGTTTGTAGATAGAAAATGAACCAGTATTCATTTAGATTGGGTAAATATATTGATAAATGACCAAGTTTTTAAAAAGAAAACATTTGTGTGAAAGCTTTACAATAAAAAAAAAAAGAAAACACTGGTAAGCCACCAGGTGGCAGCAGATCTTCTGTTCAACTGAACACTTGATGTCATACATTTCTCTGGACAGTCTTTCTCTTCTGTCCTCTTATTTATTTATTTTTTCTCTTTATTTCTTTTTCATAACTGATCATTTTCCTGCAATTTTCTAACACAGTGTTTCTTTTATAACAGGAGCAGCTGCCGGAGTTAAATGTGCATTTTCGCTCACAGAGTTTCCACACCTCCATGTATGCTTCATCATGGTTCCTCACACTCTTCCTCACCTTTCTGCCTCTACCTATTGCCACACGTATTTTTGATATCTTCATGTATGAGGTACGGGTTTAGGTGTAGTAAAAGAATGCTTGTAATGAGTTAATTTTGAGTCTGTGAGTTAAAAAAAATTGTGTGAGAGGTTAAGTGTGTGGTAAAGTAATGTGTGTGTGTGTGTGTGTGTGTGTGTGTGTGTGTGTCTGTCTGTCTGTTGCAAAAATGAAAAAGTAAAGGTGTGTGTATGTGGGTTTGCTTTTGCTTGAGGCTAACAGTGTAAGTGTAGATTAATCAAAACCAGGATGAATTTCTGTTTTTACATATTTGGCTTTAAGAGCACATATATTGTGTTCACAGGGTCTGGAGATTATATTCCGAGTAGGAATGGCCATTCTACAGTACAACCAGACCGACCTCATACAGCTGGACATGGAGGGCATGTCACAGGTTAGAGAACAACATTGTTCCTTGTCTTTCTCTGGCACACACAAACTGTTTCCTACCAAGGTGCTACAGGTATTTACACATTTAAAAACACATAACAGTGTAATAGGAAGCATCATTTAGTAATATATTATACTTTGTGTGCATTGACATCTTGGGAACCTTTTATTATAAAATTAATACTCTCCTGGGCAAAAAATGGTCCAAGCTAAAAACATAAATAAATCGCAAATATGAACCGTATAATGGCTTTAACATCAAATTGTTATTCGCAAAATGAGCACGAATTAAACAAATGCACTCCTGGGACTTCATGTGACATTATAGGCTTGTGTTCCATTGGTGTATTGATCTGTTTGGGGAAATTCGCTTATCTAGTTTTCTTGTATTAAGGTAAAACCATAATAATGGCCGATGTAAAAATAATCCTCAAATACTGGGTAGAGAATGTTTTCCAAGAAAATATGTTTAAAAAAAAAAAGAGGGCCTGAGAACAAGCTAAAAAAAAATAGAATGGAGATTGTTTAGAATGGAAAGTGTTTGTTTTGTTTCTTGCAAATTCTCTGACAAACGATTTGTTGTTAAGGCCAATAAAAAAATTTCTATTTTGCCATTTTGGGCTTAGCCCATTTTTTTTTTCCAAACGTAGTTTTTGCTCCTAGATCCACTTTCATTGCCGTTTTAAAATAAATATATATTTATATTTATATATATTTATATTTCAATAAATATACCCAGTTTTTAACATGGGACGATAATTGAATCTGTAATAATGTGCCAGGTTATAAAGCATTAAAGCTGATAAACATAAGGCCATCATACCGTGTGTCAAGTATCTTTTTCTGATGCTTAGCAACCAAAGTTTACTGTCAATTTGGCAATATCCCATAAGCAAGAGTGCGGTTGTATTGAATGTAGGCACAGCAAGCATTTGGCTGTAGTTAATCACAGACCTGCTGATATTCAGTATAAGAGCATGAGTGCAAGTATTGCTTCAGAAGTTAGTATTGAGTAACTGATATTTTGGACACAATGTTAACACAGTGTTTTGAGTTTGTCTATAATAGTCACATACCACCACCTTAAAGCTTACAATAATATTTTTATTCAAAATGGATGGCGGAGATATGTATATATTCTTGTTTGCATTATTTTGGGGTTGGGTTTATATTTAATGTAATATTGCAAGTTTTGAATTGTAGCAATTTTTACTGCATCTGGAAAGTATTCAGACTTCCTTCACTTTTTTTATTTTGTTATGTTGCATCCTGATACTACAATCATTCATATTGATTTATTTTTCTCACGAATCTACACTCAGTACCCCACAATGACAAAGTGAATACAAAACTCTCTGCATGTCACCACTTTACTTTTTTTACTTTACCTAATTGTTGCTGAGATGTTTCTACAGTTTACCTGTGATACATTATATTGATTGAACATGATTTGGAAAGGCACACACCTCTCTGTAGAGGGGCTCACAGCTGACAATGCATATCAAATCAAAAACCATTAGCCTTTACACCCACTTATTATGGAATTGTCCTCTAATTAGAACTTATTGGTCAAGGTTTGTTGTTTTTATGAGCCGTATGTTTGGACTGGAGATACATATGGACCTTTTGTCTTTGATTTTCAGTCTCCCAGTCAGACACCTGCAGAACAAATTTAATAAGCGTTATTTTATATTCTAGCCTTTGCTGCTAGGAAAAAATATATTATTAACCTGGCTCAATGACAAACCCACATCTTTGTAAGGATGGCACAAGATTATTGGAGAAATGATTCCCTTAGAGTTCTTGACCTGTTACTCATCAGACTACTGAAGTTTGGACTCCATACCTCGATTATATTGATGTCTTTTTAAGTAATATTTTGAGTTTTGGCATGTAATTTTATTTTATTAATATATGTATGTATTTGTATATATGTGTGTGTGTGTGTGTGTGTGTGTGTGTGTGTGTGTGTGTGTGTGTGTGTGTGTGTGTGTGTGTGTGTGTGTGTGTGTGTGTGTATATATATATATATATATATATATATATATATATATATATATATATATATATATATATATATATATATATATGCATGTATAACTTTTTTTTTTTTCTTTCTCCCTTTTCGTCTTCTTTTTCACTAGCATTGTAAAATTGTAAACTGTTTAATAAAAATAAAAAATACAAGAAATTACGTCAAAGGAACTGCCTGCAAAGAGACAGAATTTTTGCAAAGCACAGATTTGTGCAAGGGTACAAAAATTGCTGCTGAACTAAAGATTCCCAAGAGCACAGTGTCTCCATAATTTTCCAAAGGAAAAACAGTGGCACAACCAAGACTTCTCACCCGGTAATCAGGAAGAAGGGCCTTAGTAAGAGATTCAACCAAGAACCCGATGGTCCCTGAAAAAAATAATTGGTAACTGATACTTGAATTGAATGAACATCAGGATGATAAGAGTCAGGCCACATCATATCAACCATATCAAGTCATTGATTATTTTTCTATAACATCATAGCTTCATTTATTCAATTTAATTAAGGATTTTGTTTACATTTATTTGGATTAAACTCAAATGTACTTATAATGTAAATTCACTCAGTGGTAACCTTCATTAATAAATACATTTTCTTAAATAGTAAAGGTGCTTTTTTTTTAATAATATTTACATATTTCTCAGTTTGCTAGTGCAGTACATCACATGTTACATGCTTATAAGCCATCTGTGGATTAGTTACAGTACAGGGGCTTTGCCAGATTTGAGCGCATGATGTAGCACAAATATTATGTTTCTGTTGCCTTACAGCACTTTCAGAAGGTTATCCCTCACCAGTTTGACAGCTGCCTGGATAAACTCATCCTCCGAGCCTATCAGATCAAATACAACCCTAAGAAGATGAAAAAGTGAGTCTGAGGAAAAAAAGATGAGCAACAAAACGCATCATTCTGCCCAACATGGGAAAGAAAAATCATTGCATATATTTAACCTTATAAGTGACCTCAACATTTACTTGATGCCATGGATACAAGTAGTTATTCCTTAAAAACTGATTGAGACCATAGTTTATCAGTTATAGTTTAGGATAAGTTTTTTAAATTGTTGGCATTACAGCAAAGAAAATGGCATGGCAATTAAAAGAAACGTGGTATATTGAATTTTTCCAATTGAATAATGGTCTGTTTGTTGATTACAGATTGGAAAAGGAGTATACCACCATCAAAAACAAAGAGATGGAGGAACAGATAGAAATCAAGGTGTGCAATAAGTATAAGCTACTTTAAGACATGCAAAAAAAAAAGGTTTAACAAAATTGCTAAAAATGTTCCTCTATTCCAAACAGCGTCTTCGCACTGAGAACAGACTGTTAAAACAGAGGATTGAGACACTGGAGAAGGTGAAAGCTTTTTTATTGAGCTTCTATGAGCTGTGACCAGTTAGTATGTAGACTGCAGTAGCTTGTGTGTGTGTGTGTGTGAGAGGGTGTGGTGTAAATTTATGTAATAATGAGAACAAATAGATTTGAATATTTTGTCAGTGTGAACAGAGCTAGCGATGGTTTTTCCTTAAAGAATCATATTCCTTTCTGTCTTGTCTCTTGTCATTTCTATCCTTTTCTTTTTTCTTTTTCTTTTATCATTATTATTATATATATTATTATTATTTTGTACATATATCCTGTTATTGGTATCTTGGTGTCTGTCTGTCTATGTTCCTGATTTCTACTCAACCTCCAATCCTACTTGCCTTTTTTTCCTGTCTATCTTTTATCAACTGTGTTATTATCTTTCTGTCTTCCTTCCCCTTTTTCTCTCCACTTTTCCACTTTTATCTCCGCTGTTGTGGTGTTGTAGGAGAGTGCCGCACTGGCAGACAGGTTGATCCAGGTAAAGTACTGTTAATGTTAAATTAGCAACTAACACCTCCATTCAATTCTTTCATTATATACTTTCTCTTCCTTGATTTCCCCTCAGGGACTTCGCAGCCTGCTTGCATGGGTTTGGATATGATTAGGTTAAAAAAGACCCCTTCGTGAATTATCTATGAAACTAAAATATATAAATATAAAATTCAAATAAATCTAGGTGTACAATAAGGTGTAAAATGAATGTCATGCATATAACTATCAATGTCCTGCAAATTAGATCTGCATAATCAGTTGTATTTCTTTTATTCACCTTACTTCAGAATTTGGTGACTTTTGAACTGCTCATTGTATTATGTAAATACACTCTTAAAAAAAAAATAAATTGTGTAATAATAGGAGACAATTTGTAGATTTTGAAGAATGTAATATGGGCTGCTTTTATGACATATTTTGCACCATGAAGAAAGAGGGGAAAAAAGACATCAAAAAAGAAAAGAAAAAACACATTCAACAAGAGTTTTAAAACACTTATTTAAGTTAATTATTAGTTTATTTCATACACTGTTTTTTTATATTAAAACCAGTTATTCATCAAATGGCATGTCTTATTACTGCCTCATACCATGTTTATTTTATTAAATAAAAAGCTTAATTTGTTAACAGGTCATAATAATAATTTAAGGGGTGGTGGTTAAGGTGCTGGGTGCTGCATCATAATTATATCAGTATTAGTTATAAGAATTTCACTGTGCTGTAATGTATATGTGACAAATAAAGGCAATTATTTTTCTACTGCATCCGTAAGTTTCCAATTCATTTCATTGGTTTTTAAACAGGCAGTTTGCTCGTCACACAGAATGTATTTAGTAGACATTCCCAGACACACTTTGCGTGATAAGCTGCAGACAATGTAAATCAAACGGTAATTTCCAACGCCCTGCCACATCAAGTTGTGCTTTTTTTTTTTTTTTTATGCTGCGCCTCCTGATGTACATCTAGCCTCAGTGTGTTTCCTGCCTCCCTCTTACATCCTTCCCCCTTTAATACCAAAGCTGCCCAGAAAAGGTTTTATGCATGAGAGAATGTGTGTTTTTTTATTTATTTATTTTTTTTTTGTTGATCAATATGTTTTGTTTTTTTACACTCATTACTGCATGCATTGTACATGACTGGAATGACAAAAAATATCTCTTATGATGGCCGCATTAAGCATTAACAGTTTAAGCACATATCTTCCACAGCCTTGCATGTTGAATGTGGAGTGTAGGGATGCATCAAGGTTTAATCTCAGGTTCACTAACATTTTCTTTTTGCTGTAACTAAATGTTACAGCTGAATGAAAGATTTTTACTATTGAATATGACCCGATATTTATTATCATTCAACCCCCAATCCCAGTCTTTTTATCACCTCTAGTGCCAGCAATGTAAATGACCACATCCTGAAGAATTCCTTCTGTCTGCTGTTTCAGGGTCAGGTAACGAGAGCGCAGGAAGCGGAGGAGAATTACGTGATCAAACGCGAATTAGCGGTGGTGCGGCAACAGTGCACGACAGCCAGCGAGAGCCTGGAGAGAGCACAGGATACGATACGGGAATTGCAGCAACACACAGTAAGTTTATCCAAGGTTTGCTTTTTTCACATTAATTAACATGACCAGTTTCGAGTTAGATTCTTAGACATCTTCTGTAGACATCCTCATAAAGGGCTATATTCAGAAAGGAGTTACGTGCATGTAGAACGTAGATTTCATACAAACAGTCTTTGACACTGTTGGGACTGATTGACTGATCTGATCAAAGTATGTCCAGGTAACATTGTTTTTGGCTTTACATTTCTATAAAAATGTGCACATGATGTAATGTCACAAATATACTTTTGACAAGGCACACATGTGCATTCAAAACCATTCCAGGTGACTACCTCATGAATCTGATGAGAGAATGCCATAACCGTGCAAAGCAGAAGGTGGTTACTTTGAATAATTAAAAATATAAAACATATTGTGGTTTGTTTAGCATGTTTTTGTTTATTACATAATTCCATATGTGTCCTTTCATAGTTTGGATGTCTATAGCATTTATGTACAATAAATAATTAATAAGGAGAAAGGGTGTCCAAACTTTTGACTGGTTTATGCAGAGTGTGAAAACACAACTTTCCCCACAAAAATATTAACATATTTTGGACTAATCCTCTAAATAATACTGATACCAAATGATCCCAATAATACTGCTTTCCCCAATTGGTTATCCGGAAAAGATAAATATACCCCAGATAAATGTGGCTTACTATTTTTTTTTCACTGATTCACAAGCCATGGGCATTTAAGTACATCATGAAATGTTAGCAGCTTATAAGGTGTCATTCTACAGAACAATGTCCAGAAAATAAGCTTCAGATTGTGGAGTCTAAATTATTTGAGGAATGATATTCAGTGCTATTAAAGATTTCAGCGACATTAGTGATTCTAATCACTGTCACAGTAATGATGTAATTTAGAACCACACAATGTTATACTGTTTTAGGTAAATAATTTTTCAAAAGATTGGTGTGTGTTATGTATCCTGACATAAAGTGGTGTTACTACAACCGGTTTTATTTTCTGATCCCTCCACCTAATCCTTTAATACCACAACAGGTTTTCAATGCTAACTGTTTTAGATATGTTAATTAATTATATGCATAACTGTCAGTAGGCATATTTAGCATTAAAATGAGTTCCTGTAATCGTTAAAAAAAGAAGTGTGGTATGTGCTCGTCAGTAAGAATTCACCCTCTGTTGAGAGTTCATGTTTTTACTGGTAATTTTACTCTGTATAATGTAGTGTGTTGTATTTTATAGTGCTGTTTTTTTATTTTTTTTATTTTTTCGAAACCTGGTCTATGCCTGTTTAGGAGATGTGCTATAAAACATGTACATATTTACTTCTTAACTTGTAAGTCAGTTTGACCACTTTTTTACACTTCATAAGTACAGTTGCAAGAGATGTGCGTCAACATAAGAGAAATGGTGTGAGTGAGATGTAAAACATTGCATTTTTAGGTGGGATGTCAGTGTGGCAAATTTGAAATAGCGTGTATTTAGTAAATAAGTGATTTGAGAAATGCAACTCTTGTGTTTAGAAGGAAATCTAAATGTTCCTGGAAATGGCAGATCTGGATCACCCTCATTGGGTGTTACAGTTGAAACCAACCTACTAAGATGCTATCGAAGTGTAAAGGAACTTACAGTCTAGCAATGACTGCTTCACCAAATATAATTGTGGCAGAGAATTCATTATAGTATCATTACAATAAGTTCCTAAATATAAAGAATAGGTGTTTGATATAATGTGTTTAATTCTTTCCTCATTAATTATAATGGGTCACAAAAGCATTTGATAAAAAAAAAAAAACCCTTTCACTGCCAGTGGTTGCTGGCTTGTTTGTAGGATGAATAACATGTTTAATTGAATATTTTTTTTGTAGATATGAAAAACTTTTCATACTGTTTGATAAAGCATTGTGTTCATCTTAAGTTCATCTCTGTTCATGTTCATGTCTGAGCGTTTGGTATATTTGATCTAAATCGGTTCATGGTGGGTTTTCACTCTGAGCAAAAGGGGGTTGTAGTGGTTAGGATGAAATGGTGCTTGTGTAGTGGCATGTGTGTGGTGCTGGTCTGTCAGACCCATGTCACACACTGACTCAGTCTTTTCTCACAAATCTCTTCTATTTAACATCGAATATGGACTTTCATTGATGTCTCATGTTCGGGGGCGGGGGTTTGTTTTTTACCACATTCTTCTTTCAGATAAAGTGTTAATTCCAGTGACACTGTGGTACCGCTAAACTTTTGACACCGCGCTGACAGGTAGGCCTGCACAGAAGATGTGACGGAGCATGTGTGTGAGAAAAAGCGAGATGACTGAAAGTAGAATGGTGAACTGAGTGGAAAACTGGAGGGATGCTAAGAATGAGAAGTTAAGCGCCGTGAGAATGCGTTGTATGCGCTAGGCCACAGCTTTCCCGCTAGGCCACAGCCTTACAGCAAGCACACCATGACCTCCACACACACACGCACACACTGAAACAAACACTGTTAGTTCTAAGGGAGATGAACATGGCTATGCAACCAGGGGTCTGGTTTACAAAATGTGTTATAATACAAAGATGATGGTGTGGCAGTTGAGCAAGTATCAGTTTGAACACCCGTACCAACAGTGATCTTCACACAATGTCATTTTCGGAAATTATGCTTGGCTGCGGGTTCTTGCGCTTGATTCGATTTGTACTTTCCACAAAACAGAGCCTTAAGTTCAACTGTCAGTGAGATAGATTAATTAAGTAAAGCCATTATGTATTTGTATAATGTAAAATTTGTATTATGTATAACCACAGTGGTGGATGAAGTACACAAACAATGTAGTTGAGTAAAAGTAGAGATACAGTAAATATGACTCCAGTAAAAGTTAAAGTGCTCCCTTTAAACTTTCACTTGATTAAAAGTATAAAAGTATTTGTATTCAAATGTACTCAAGTATCCAAGTACTATGATTTATTATGGCTATAATGTCTTATAATTTTTATCACACTCTTTGCCTAATCAACTCAGTTTATGTGAAAAGACTCTAATGTGACTCTCAGCACAAAGATCAATTAATAGAATGATATTAATGAGTCAAACACTGATTGATATTTATTACATTTATCATGATGCCAAAACCTGCTTTTTAATGACGTTAAAAAAATCGCACAAATAAGAACATGGGTCCTGTGGCAAATTAGAGTCAGGAGTTTCTTCCATCATTTATTACTCTTAATATGTTCTGCTTGATGTTGAACTGAAGGTGAACTGTATGTTCGTGCTAAGTAGATACCTCCAAGTGGAAATGGCGGTTCTAGCTTGAATGACGCCCTGGATGAACCACGCCATGACCCAATGTCTCCCCCATTATTTAGTTTCAGCTTTGAAAAGCTCCTATTTGATGAGTAAGACACATTCTCAAAGCAGTCCACAATAAATTTCTAAGAGCTCCATTCCATGTATAAATATCACCCTAAATGCATTTATTGCACAATTTATCAAACTCTCAGGACCAAGAACCAAACAACTCTTTCGACTAGTTAGGTTTTAAATTGTTTTGTTACAAGTCACATACATTATGATAAACTACATACTATAAATTATAATGTTATGCAGGCTAAAACAAATATTGTTGCTCTGAGTAAAAGCACAGCAGGCAACACAGCAAAACAGCATAAGTGTTATACGGTTATTAAACCATTTCATTAAATGCATTATCATATACTATCCTCATAACGAGATTGTGAGAGATAGAGCTGCATACACACCTTTATCTTTTGCTCGTTTCCCCTATACTTCATTCCTCTTTTTCTGAATTGTGCTCCTAAGAGTTTTGACCTTTTTTTTTTTTTTTTTGTCATCCATAATTAAAATTTGAGTTCAGCTCTCCTTACTGAGGTGACGTCACCCAACCCCTGTCTCTTCTTTCTGTGTATATGAGTGAGGGAACTTCTCTGGCGGTGGGTGCACACTCCGACTCTCGACCAGCTTCATTCACCGTGACAAGATATAATAATAGATGCAACCGTGCAAATGAGTGGTATATAAATAATAATTAAAAAAAAACAATATATTTTTTTTGTCTCCGTGGACCCCCTCCTAAAGGGCAAGATGCCTCCATGGGCGGCTGCCATGTCTCCTAAATGTGCCACTGTCAAGCAGCAATCAAAACAAGTTTAAAACATGCTCCTCTACCCTGATTGGTGACTTGTTGCGTGTTTAAAGAGTTAAGTTTTAATCCACTTAAATAAAAACGAACGACTGATTTTGTGAAATGTAGTTGAGTAAAAAGTGAGATATTTGACTTTGAAATTTAGTGAAGTTAAAAGTCTCTCCAAACGAAAATATTCGAGTGAAGTATAGATATGTGAAAAACTTAAATACAGTAACGAATTACATTTACTTGGTTACTGTTCACCACACACAAATAGGCAAAAAGATTTGTTTGCCTTATGCGAAGAAAGAAAACCAAACAGGCCTATGAATATTTATAGATAATCCTGAGAGCCAGTTCAGTATAAAATACTGTGAAATAGAGAGAATGTTGAAGTGGCTTAAAATACAAAATGAAAATGTAAAATTCATTTTCATTTTTCAAACTGCATGTTCATTCAGTTGCCTAATCAGCCAATCATGCGACAGCAGCACAGTGTATAAAATCATGTAGAAACAGTTAAATGTTTGCATCAAACTTCAGAATAAAAAAATGTGTGATTTTTAATGGTGCAGCTGTGGTGAGTATTTAAAAAAAACTGCTTATCTCCTGTAATTTTCACAAACAACCATCTTTACAGAGAATGGTGTAAAAATAAATAAATATATATATATATATTCTATCAAAGAAACAAAGAGTATTGCTGATGAGAGAGGCCAGAGGAGAAAAGAAAAAAAGGACAAAATCATCTAATAGTTCTTAACATGCCACAACCCCAAACAGTCCAAAAAACCCCAAAGGTTTAACTTTTTCAGATTAAGCATGTCAGTGTTTCTCTCCTTCTTCTTTCTAGTATACAGAGCAGTTTGTGAACGGGCTGCAGGCTCAGCTCGAACAGTCTCGCCTTCAGGAAGCGGAGCTCCTTGGTGCACTGAAGGAGATGCAGGACAAAGTACTGGACCTTGAGAAGGTCAGTATGTGTGTGTATATATGTAATAAACATAAACTATATAAATATAAACAAATATGACAAACTGTCATACCATATAACATTTTGTTTGTGTTTAAACTGACGTGTGTGTGTGTGTGTGTGTGTGTGTGTGTGTGTGTGTGTGTGTGTGTGTGTGTGTGTGTGTGTGTGTGTGTGTGTGTGTGTGTGTGTGTGTGTGTGTGTGTGTATAGAGGAGCAGCTCCCTGCCTGATGAGACGAACGTAGCGCAGCTGCAAGAGGAGCTAAAACAGGTCAAGATGAGAGAGTTGGAGACACTGCGTTCCTTTAGAGAGATGCAGGATATGGTCACTGAACTTAACCAGCGCTGGCAGGTAGCATAGCTTTAAAGGGACTATCATTTATATGTATGGCATTTGGCAGAAGACCTTATTCAGAGTGATTTACAACTGAACAGTTGAGGGTTAAGGGCACTGCTCAAAGGCCCAGCAGTGGCTGCGTGGTGGTGGGATCTGAACTTGTGAGCCTTCAGATCCAGTGTCTAATGCCTTAC
This sequence comes from Silurus meridionalis, assembly GCF_014805685.1. NCBI lineage: Eukaryota > Metazoa > Chordata > Actinopteri > Siluriformes > Siluridae > Silurus > Silurus meridionalis. The sequence goes on from NC_060907.1 coordinate 9,497,080, forward strand.
CCACTGAGGTACCACCTCCCACCTCAAGGCCCATATATGAGTCAAAACATTTAGATGTATGTTATCACTGCAGGAACCTTTTCAGGGAAGTTTTCAATGTCAACCAAAAGGTCAAATGGTTTAGTTTTGAGCTGGGGATCTAAGAGCGTTTAAATTTCTGCTCTAGAGTATGTACTTTACTAGAGATGAAGAACTACTGAAATATTGGTTAAACACAAACTTTACATTAAGATCAGCCTGGCATTACAACTGTAATTATATGGTAAGTGACTACTAATTAACATTATGATAAAATAATGATGAGCGTTCAAAGTTCTGATCATATAACGTTGGGGGCAAAAGCTTAAGTACAAATAAAAATTTATTACAGCTTTAATTAAAAAAGTGTACATGCCCCATGTGTCTCTTCACATAATGGGAAAATTCAAGCACTCAAAAAAAGTCCACAAGTGCAGTTCCTCCCAGGGAGCCCTTTCGAAACAGCCCTTTCGAAACAGTCCGCCAAGCATAAGTACTTCTTTGGTAAAATAAAAAATAATTTAAATTGATGAAATAAAATAAATAATATATATTTCCCATTTCTAAAACATTTGGGACTGTACAAAATGTAAATAAAAACAGAATGCAATGATTTGCAAATCTCATAAACCCATATTTTATTTACAATAGACCATGAAAACATATCAAATGTTTAAACTCGTTTAAGAAAAAAAAGGTGAATTGACGACTGGTAAGTAAGATGACTAGGTATACATAGATATTAGAGAGGCAGAGTCTCTCAGAAATAAATAGTTAATAAAGAGAGTTTTACCAATCTATAAAGGACTGTGTCTACAAATTGTGGAACAATTTTATAATTAGGTTCCTCAAAATAAAATTGGAAAACAGTTGAAAGTTTCATATTTACAGTACATAATATCATAAGTTTTAAAACATCTGGGGAAATCTCTCTGCACAAGGGACAAGGGCGATTTGAATGCCTGTAATCTTCAGCCTTTCAGTCGACGCTGCATTTAAAACGTCATGATTTTGTTACGGAAATCACTGGATGGACTCACTAACACCTCCTCAAATCAGTTTCTGTGAACACAGTTTGCCATGTAATCCACAAATTTAGGTTAAATATCTATCATGCAAAGAAGAAGGCATGCGTGATTATGATCCAAAAATGCCACCATCCTCTCTGGGCCAAAGCTCATTTAAAATATATTTAATATACATTCGAAAACTGTTCAGTGGTCAGACAAATCGAAATTTCTATTTATTTTTGGATCTCATGGAAACCAGTCCTCTGGACTAAAGAGGAGAGGAACCATTTGGCTTGTTAACAGTGCTTAATTCAAAAAGCTGCATCTCTGATGGTATGGGAGTGCATTAGTGCAATGGTGGAATTGGCAGCTTGCACATTTGGAAAGATTCCAATAATGCTAAATGGCATATCCATGTTTTAGAGCAACAAATGCTTCTTTCCAGAAAAGGAAGGCCTTGAATATTTCAGCAAGACAATACTGCATCATTACAATAGCATGACTTCCTAGTAGAAGAGTCCATGTGCTGAACTGACCTGCCTGCAGTCTAGACCTTTCACCATTTTAAAACATTTTGAGCAACATAAAACAAAAACCACAACAAAGAACACCCAAAACTGTTGAGCAGCTAGAATCCTGTATTAGACACATAAGGGACAACATTCCTCTCCCAAAACAACTAAGGAGATCAGAGCTGGTCTCCTAAGTTCCCAGATGTATACGGACAGAAGATGTGATGCCACACAATGGTAAACATGGCCCTTTCCCAACTTTTTTGAGACGTGTTTCAGCCATTAAGTTGAAAATGCAAGATATATAAGAGATATGTAAATCATTGCATTCAAATTTTTTACATTTTACAGTTTTCCAACTTTTTTAGAATTAGGGTTGTAAATGCTTCATGAAGAATTGCCAAATTAGGATTATATAGAAATACTGAAGGAACACCTCAAGAAAGAAAGTTTAAATGTTTCAGCAGGTTTTTCAATATTAAAATGATTCAAAAAATACTTCCAAATGTGTCTAAAATGTTATAAAGGCCACAAACTGAAATTAAGAGTTACCATCCACCTGCCACATTTAACAACATATGACCCAGTAAAAATCTGATAATAGCAAATAAAAGCTGAAAGAAATCTATTTGACCTAACACAGGAAATGCATGAGAAATTAGGTGAATTTGATGGTCCAAATCTGTCTAATTTACTAGATTAATAAAAAAAACCACCTAAAAGTGGACCAAACCCTGTATTTAAAATGAATCGCAAATACTCAAACGTGCTACAAATCTTAATGAAAAACCACTCAGCCAAACTCAGAATTATGCATTTAATAAATAAACAATTTCGAGGCTATTCCACAAGGCTAGTTGTCTTAACGGAGTTGTTACAGTATACAAATACCATATACGTGCTTCTTTACAGTGGTGAGAACAGAAAAGATTGTGGTTCTGCATAATTATGTGCAATATAATGGAATCGGTCCACATGCAATCCACATTGTGCTTGGCTGTGTTTACTCCTAATTTAAATGACTTCCTCTATCTGTCTTTCTCAGCACTACACATCACGTGGTGGCCACTGGAAAGAGTCTCCTAAGAAAAATGCCCTGAATGAAATGCAGGACAAGCTGATGAGCATGAGACTGAAAGAGGCTCATGCACAGGCTGAGGTCAAAGAGGTCAAACTTAAAAATGGGCAATTGGAGAGCCAGGTTAGAAAGACACACACATACACACACACAGTATCTTTATTCATTATGTCTTGTAGAAGGTCTTCACAAATACATGAATAATTATCAATGCAGCTAATTAATGCTAGTTTGACACCTACATTTTTACATTCAAATTAGGTGGACAATGTAGGAATTTCAGAGTCCCCTGCTTTTTAATGGACCCTGTTTATAAAAGAATGAAGAAATTAGACAAACTGACATAATCATACATAAAATTGTCATTGTACTTCTTTGCAGTCAATGACCCAAAAGCTTGAAACCCATAGACATCAACAGACAGTGGCATCCTTCCTTGGTAATTCTCTGTCAGGCCTTTACAGCAGCTGTCTTCACTTCCAGCTTGTTCATGGGGTGCTTTGTATTCAGTTTTGCTTTCAAAAAGCAAAAAAATAAATTTGCCTGCTCAGTTGGATATAGGTCAGATGATTGTTTGGCTATTTCATTTTTTTACCTTAAAAATGGCTTTAGGCTTGAACTGTGAAGCGCAATCAAATGAGTTTTTGCTAAATCTGAGAAGATAATATAGCTCTATACACTCATAACTCACATCAGCAATTAATACAAGTGAACCAGTTCCATTGGCAGCCATGTCTATGCAATTAAATATGGTGGTAAACTTCAGATCATGAGCAGTTCCTTCCCGTCTTCATATTCTAGCCTTCCTGTTTTTGAGGCTTACCAAAGGTTTACATCTTGTGGTAAACCTTCTGTGTTGACGCTGGTGAAGAATTCACTTGATTGTTGACTTTGACACAGATTTGCCAGCTTCCTGAATGGTTTTCTTGATCTAGCCAACTGTTCTGAAGAGGTTTGTTTTTACCAGAGGAAAAAAGGAAAAAAGTTAGTTTCCATGGTGTTCCAGTGTGTTCTTTCTTGTTGCTTGTACACATGCATTTTTGGGAGTGAAATAATTAGGGAATAAAACACCAACTAAACAACAGAACTGCTAAGCAGCCAATTAGCCGATTACTTTTGGTCTCTTTAAAAGAGAGGGCCATATTTAAAAGGTCTTTTCATTCATACAATGTCCACTCAATTTGGATGTAAATACACTTAAATTAGGGGTAATAATTAATAATATTTTCACATCCATTATTTCAACTCCACAATACAGTGGTAGACCGCACAAATAACAATAACTTCAACAAGTTAGTGTCCAGATATTTATGAAACAGAACTTCTTTTGTAAAATTTCAATTCCTTTAATATCCATCTTGAATTGTTATTTCTGTCCATCTTAGAAGACTAAATGCTTTGTTACATCATTGTTAAAAGGATTTTGCTAATATTTGGATCTAAAAATCATATTCTTGGAAAAATCAAAGTAATTAATAATACTGTCTAAATAAAGTCATAGCATTTATAGAATCAAATAGTAATGTTAGGCTTATGTTCGAAAGCCGTAAGTCTACAGCCATGTCCAAAAGTTTTAAGAATGATCGGGGGCACCACAGTGCAGAGCTGCTCAGGAATGGAAGCAGGTGGTTGTGAGTGCATCTGCATCTGAATCCCCTTTCTGATTGTTTGGGGCATCTGGAAAAAAGCTTGTCCAGAGAGGAAAACTTGAGCGCTACCATCAGTCCTGTGTCATGCCAACAGTGAAGCATCCTGAGACCATTCATGTGTGGGGGTGCTTCTTACCCAAGTAAATGGGCTCTCCCACAATTTTGCTTAAGAACACAGCCAGGAATAAAGAATGGTACAAAAATATCCAAGAACATTTTTGTGATTAACAAAGCCTTTTTCAGCCTAATGGAGCACCTTTTGATGTCATAATTTTTGGGTCAATGTTTAAAAAAACTCCCCAGACCTTAAACCCATTGAGAACTCGTGGTCAATTTTTAAGAGGCAGCTGGACAAACAAAAACCCACAAATTCTGACAATCTCCAAGTGTTGATTATGCAAGAATGGGCTTCCATCAGTCAAGATGTGGCCGAGAAGACGGCAAGCCAGGGAATATTACAGAAGTCTTGAAAAGGAGGGGTCAACACTGCAAATATTGGCTATATGCATAAACAATATGTAATTGTCAATAAAATACATTGACACTTATGAAATGCTTGTAATTATACTTCAGTATACCCTGACAAAAAGATCTAAAACTACTGAAGCAGCAGACTTCAAAATTAATATTTGTGTCATTCTTAAAACCTTTGGCCACGACTGTACACAGCTTATGTATATTACATTTTGAATGTAAATTTAGTTTTAGGTCATGTTAATAAAGATATAGGTAATAATGTTGTTTATAATAGTTTACTCCCAACATTTTGTACTTGGTACAACTTGTACATTATTGCTACATCAACATGTGTTTGAGAATGTCGTTAAAAAAACTGATAATACAATAATGTGGCTATAGTAATTTATAAGGCATTAGAGCATTTATAGAACTTTATAGTGCCATATTTATATGATATAAAAATATAATGCCATTGATAGTGTGGTATAGAAGTAAGTACAATTTTGGTGTTTTTTTTCCATAGCTTCATGATTCACATGAGCAATATTTTGTATGTGATTTCCAACTGTGAATATATGATGTGTTTTTGTTAAATGTAGAATCAGATCTATAGCAAGGCGATTACTCGCCACGAAAAGGAGAGCGCTACCCTGCAGGAGAGGCTGCAGAATGCTTTGTCACACAGCAAGAGCTTGCAGAGTCAGCTAAATGAAATGAAAAGGAAGCAGGCCGAGTTAGACTGTAAGGTACGGTGTACTAATTTCTTTATCACCCATGCGATCATGCATTTTGTGTATCCTTATTTTGATGTCTCTTTCATGCTGTACTTTTTGAGGTATTCATTTTATAACAATATCCTTATTGGTTGGTTTCTTTTTTTTTTTATAAATGTAATTGTACTCTACAGTATTCTACAGTACTCTACAGCACACATGCTTGTTCATAAAGCATGAAAATTTACCTTTTTTTACATTCAACCTTAAGTTGAACGGCATGTCTGCCATAGTATTGCTATCTCTTTGGTCATTGTGTGACTGCAATCCCTCTACTAAACTGAAACTAGTGAACTGAAACTAAAATATGTGTAATGTTATTTATTGTGTAAATGTTCCACTATATTACTACACTACATATATTTATAATTGCATGTGATATTATACAAGACTCATGGTCTTGGGCAGCTAACATAAACATCAGACCATGTTAAATGCCGATAAGATATTGTAGGAAAGGACTGGATCGATAAGCGTATCATTACATTTTGCATAACATATTGTATAGTATTCATGATGACATACAGCGAACAGTTTAACTGTGGCTGCATCATAATAACATTTTCCAGAATGCAGTACAGTTCTCAAATCAAATTTGGTCAGAATATGTTTTATTTGTTATAACAGCAGCTTTGACAATCGCAAATTAAATCCAAGGTTTAGATTGATAAACATGTTCTTGATGGCTCTATGTAGTTTCTTAGAAACAGAAAAACAGAAACCGAGAACAATGGTTTATACCTGCTATAAGCAATAAAAGGAACTTATTTGTCTGAGATGTTTTACAACATTTAAATGTACTGGTTTAAAGTAAAACATAACATCCTTTAATAATTAATCAATATTAGGGGGTGGAAGCTCAGTGGGTAAGATGTTGGACTTTATACCAGAACATTGTGAGTTCAAATCCCAGCACCACCAAGATGCTAGTGTTGGGCCCTTGAGCACTGCTGGGCCTTTGTGCACGGCCCTTATCCCTCAACTAAAGAAGATAATTGTAGGTTGCTCTGGTTAGGGGCCAAAAATCTAAGTAAAAAATTTAAAATTGCTGTGATATAATAGGAATAATACCTTAACCCTTGTACAAAAGTTAACAACGTTGGATGGGAACGGTAAGCTTCAGCACCACACACCACAATTTATTTATTGAAAATAAATTCTTTTATTCTGTTCTTAACTATAGTTACTAAATAATAAATAATTATTAATCAGTAATATTTAACTGAATAATATTATAGTTCTTATGATTATTCATTTAACTGGTTATAATCATATCAGCCATCAGTAACCATAGAGAATTTGTTTGTATGTTTTTAAACAAATAATAAATATAGTTCAATCATAATAAATTTGTTTGTTATATAGCTTCAACATACTGTATACAAGGCATTAATTCTGGCACTTAAGTACTTTTAAAGTAAAAGTACTTAGGACATTATAAAGTACCATAATTAAACAATAATATATAATAAAATTATAGTAAAGTATTGTGAATATTCACAATGCAGCATGCAGTATAGTCGACTCTATTAGCAAAAGCTTTAAAAACCATTAAAAACAAAATCAAGTGTAATAAAAGGTCAGTGTGTATGTGTGAGTTAAAAACAGAAAAGAACTGCTGTTTGACCTCTCTCTTAAAACATTTTTTCCTCTATCTTTATGGGTGTCTTGCACTCTGTTTCAGAGTAAAGAGGAGGTGATGGCAGTGCGTTTGAGGGAAGCAGACAGTATGGCAGCCATGGCTGAACTCCGGCAAAAAATAGCTGAGCTAGAATTGCAAGTATGTGCACAAATGTATGTGGGTGTGTGTGTGTGTGTGTGTGTGTGTGTGTGTGTGTGTGCGTGTGTGTGTGTGTGCGTGTGTGTGTGTGTGCGTGTGTGTGTGTGTGTGTACATTCTCTGATACACTGATATGTGCTGTACTGTTTGTCTGCTATATCTTTAAATGTGGTGTATCTGTGTGTCTCATTGAATGTTGTTTTGTAGAAAGAAGAAGGGCTAATACAAGGTCAGCTAAATCATTCTGACTCCAGGCAGTACATTGATCAGTTGAGGGAACAGATTGCTGAGCTTAAGAATGAGGTAAGGCTGACACCCACACACAAATTCTCACACACTCACAGACACTGTATTTACAGATTCTCTATGGAAAAAACAGGCATGTATTAGCATTTTTTTTTTCTCACCTACAATTCCTTGAAAAAGTTTTGTCCCCCTTCTTGATTTGCATATGACAGTGCATGTACTTCAATGTCAAAGCATTATTTATAATATTATATTATTTACATTATTTAAACTATTTTTATATAGATGTACAGTAAATGACTGCTACAATATAATATATAATATATTGTAGCAATATAAACATATATTAGGGCTGTCAAAATTAACGCGTTAATGCATTATTGCAATTTAATTTTAACGCCACTAATTTTATTAACGCACAATTAATACAGCGTGCATTTCTGTTTGACCCTTTTCATTAAAAATATAAATAAATATATAATTAAATATAAAAGAGGCAAAATTTAAACCTTCAATGCAACACACATTTATTCACTACTTTCCTTTCTCTAGATATAAAATAAACAAAAAAAATCTCTACTGAAAAACTATTCTAAACATTTGTTTTACTGATGCTCCACGTATCAAATCAATCACCAAAATCCGCTATGATGCACACAGCCGGCAATAAAACCCGTCTGGCAAGGCAAAAGTTTGGTTTGGTGTCCTGATGATTTACGTAATTTAAACACCATAATTACTATAAAACATTTACAAGAATTTTGTATTCATGCTCTGTTGAGTATAGTTTCATTAATAATAAACATACATTTGCCTAAAGCATCCATATTTGTCCATGCTCATGTTGATTAGAGTATAAAAATCTGAAAAGTACTAATTTAAGGTACATTTAGAACGGATAAAAATGTGCGAATAAGTTGCGATTATCACGAGTTAACTCATGACAATTATGCGATTAATCACGATTAAATATCAAAATCAAAAAGCTACTTAGATTTAATTGCTAGCTGATTTCTCTTCATAAGAAAAAGTCCAAACCTCACTAATATCAATTTTCAATTCAGGAAAACAAAAAAAACCTTGACATATGAGACATAGGGTTGACTAAGTAAATGAACTATTGTGTTAGGAAAGCTATATATCAATTATATATTTTATGTTAACATGGATACAAAGAAGCAGCAAAAAAGAAATACTCTTCACGAGCATGTAGTTAAAATCCCACAATGATTATGCATACCTGTTTTTTCCTACCTTCAATTCAAACACTTTATAATTGTGTTAATGTACTTATTATTGTTGATGGTTAGTCATTTCCAGGCATTAGCATGCTGGTGTATCTGTGGTGTGGAGAGCAGGGTAAATTCAACCAATCATCTGTCAATCTATTAACTTTACATCTGAGAAACAGAGTAGTAAAATAGCATCAAAAGCCACTGTACTGACCACACAACCTATTTCTCCCATTTATCTACTGTGCCATATACAAACAGAGGCACGCAGGGGGAGCTTTGATGCGTGTATGTGTGCGCGAGACGCTGATGTGCTGTTTTTACCCCCACACACATAGTCGTCTTTACATAGGCTGTGCTTGCTCATCCAGAGACGAGCCTTTCGTGACTGAGGGTGTGAGAGTATGTTGACATTCTCCATTTTCTTACTCTCCGTCCCTTCTTCTCTCCACTACTCTCGCTCTTAGTACTCGTCATCTTCCTTTTTGTTGGTTTTGCCACTCACCACTCTCTGTCTTTTTTTTAGTCACGTTATTTGAGCCCTACGGCCAGTGTTTACATACAAATCTAAGCTTTAGGAAATCGGGTAAAATTTTGCCAGCGCCACCAGAAGCAGTTTTTTCAAAACCACTCATTAATCAAGAATGTTCAATAATTAGTAAGAGAAATCGGATACAATAGTTAGGTCAAAGTTTATAACCAATAACAGCTGATTAACTAGATATTTAATATTTTCATGAAGCTCATAAAAAACTGGAGATTTAATGGAGAGGTCAAAGTAATTTCTGTTGCTGTTCATAATGGTTGATGTATGGTTGTTATAGTTGATACATTTTAATTATCATAATTGTTTTAGAAAATTTTAAATTGCTTTTTATTTGGTAGTTCTTCTCTTCAGGTAAATCTCGGTGGCCTGTTTCGTACGGGTTGTGCACTGACTTTTGCTTTGTGGTTTTCACTGAAAGCTCTGCGAGGAAGTGAGAGGCGGAGTTTGCAAAGATTGTAATCACAGGGAGCTTTTTCATTGGTTTACCACTGCTCCGCCCCCACTTGCAAATTGTCTGAGCTCTACTTGGGAATTCCATGACGTGATATCTGAGATTTTTTTTTTTTTGGGCTCCTTACCTGTACCATTCTCTCATGCAAAGTTCAATGAGTCAAAGTAAGAGAAATGAAATGAGACATAAAATTGTGGTCCACTCCAGTCACGCAAGGAAATCCTCTCACTACGCTTTTCACACACAGAATACATGTGACTACATGCATACTTAGCATACCACATAAAGATGTATGTGCATGTGAATCACTTTTTAAAAGATGATGGTTAGAGTCAGTTTAGTATTGTACAAATCTGCTTATGTAAACCCAATGCATTTAAAAAAAAAAAAAAAAAAAGTGTTATGTACACTAAATAAATAATGTTGCCCTGGGGAGGGATTTCCTTATACTTTTAATTATTATACATCATATTTGGACCACAGCTATGTTTCCACCAGCCCCTTTTTATTTACCAGAAGCAAATCAACCCATTTTATCTTGTCGTGATAGGTTTGTGGGTGGTTTTTTTTTTTTTTTGCTCTTACCTCACTTTTAGCAGCAATGCAGCCTAAATTCCTCATTTATGACACACATATTCCACCATGTGTATCGAACCAGTGCAGACCAGAATTCTCACAGAGGTTACAGAGCATCACAGCTGCAGAAAATGAAACATAAATAAAATGGTTGAATTAACTTTCTGTACAGTATATGTTTAAAAGCAGCTCTACTAGCACTACTACTCCTAAAACAACTACTACTAATAATAAGAATAGTAATAATAAACTCCTAGCTTCAGACAAAAGTGTACTATTAGGAAAACAAGCACTGTGTGCTTTTAAATTCAGATTAATTATGTGCTTGTGTCTTAGCCTGTAAATTCGCACATGTATTTTTTGTTGATGTTTGTTTTACTGCTTGCTACTGCTTGTTTAGCCTACGAGTTCATACATGTAATTGTTGTTGTTGTTCTTTAATATTGCTTGCTACTGAAGATTAAATGAAATAACCAAAATCCCAGCATATTTCAAGTTTGATTAATGTTTTTATGTGGGGTGAACATTTAAAAAAAAAAACGTTGAATGTGCATATTTTTGTATGTGTTAGTAGTTGGAATAGACCCATCCTTTGCTTAATGGACTGTTGCAAGAAAAAGAGAGGGGGAAAAAAAGCAACAATATACAATCTTTAAAAAATCTACAGTGTACTACAGCTGACTGAAAAGACCGCAATTCTAAATTAAGTAATATAAATGTAAAACTGGTTCCAGTAGACTACTATATATACTGTAATTGTCACAAAAAACAAAATGCTCAGAGGATAATATTAATTAAAAATTATATTGACTTCTGGGAATTCTTATAAAAGCCTAGGCTGTGGATTGTACCTCATAATTATTATTACATACTGAATGTTCAGCAGCTCCTCCAAGAGCTATACTGTCCAAAGGAGACACATGGTCAGGTTCAGATTTCAGATCCAGGTTAAATATCTATTTATCTTGTAAACTTAAACCTTGAAAACTAGCTAACACCTTCAATGTATTTTTTTTACCGAGGGGGCGATGTTTCTGTAGTTTTTTCTATAATGATTTTTTTCTTTATAACACTTCATTTCAGATAAGGCAGCTACGTGGTCAGCGGTCCAAATTTCAGAACTCTGGAGGCTCCGCCTATCAGGACCTGTGTTTGTCAAGCCCGGTTTCTGCAGAGGGAGACTACCTGAGTTCAGACGATGATCTGCTGCAAAGCCCGTTGCCTGGCACAGCGCTGTATTCCCACCACACCTCGACCCGCCTGGACAGCGAAGGCAGCACAGAGAGTGACGGAGACGAGAGGAACGAATCCCACACCACCCTCCCGTGTCAGGACACAGCACCCACCCAGCAGCAGCTTTATCCAGACATGGTGTACGCTGAGGCCCCAGAGAACTGAAGTGGGGCATTTGGTGCAGGAGGGTGAAGCAGATAGGACAAAAGTCATCAAAAGCATGGGGAGGTGAAACTCGGCACACATGCTGACACTCTCCCATGTTGATAGACCTAAAAGGCAAAACTCTGGGGTTAGTTCAAAAGGAGGACTCAATGTATATACAAAGTGGACCTAGACAGAGGTCATCCTTCAATCCCTTCCTGTGTCTCCATCCTTACATCTCTTTACCTTTTCCTCTGGAGTAGTGAAGGTAGACTTGTGCAAAACTGGTCCTGAAACGTCCAATAATACCCATCAGCATCGGCTTTAGACGCACATGATCACGCACATGCACACAAACACACTTCTAGTGTCTAGTGCCCTATTTTCATGACTATAATGCAGAAACAGAAGTAATATTGATGACATGATTGTGAAGACAGTTTGTGTGTGAATCAATACAATAGAAAAATCTTTCTTGGGTAAATTTTTCTATGAAAAGAAGTGCAGTGGTGTTTTTTATCATCTAGTACCCCTTTTTTTCAATGATGTGATGTGTAAATGATGCTCCGACATGTTGAGTTACATTTCATCGCCAAACCTAAGTTTTGTTCTGACATGTCGATTACTTGTAAAATGTATTTATTTTGTAGCTAGAAGGAGATACATTATATTGATGTGGGAGGCATTTACGTTGAAGTGGATCTTTTTTTCTGTTAAGGCAGTAAGCTACTGCATTAACATTAATGTTGAAGAGAGATGTTTTGAAAATACCACTGCATACATTTATTTTGGACCTGGCAAAACTAATGCCTAACCATTAGACAGAAATTAAATATATAAGGCCCTAGCTATTATCACATCCATGAGTTAGAACCCACAATAGCAATTATTTTAACTGCACTACCACTCTGAATGTGTAACATCAGTTCTTTGGGAGATGGATGATATAAATCGTAAATAAAAAGTGATCTAAATCACTTCAGGTAAGGGTGCAGAGAGGCTGAATGACCAATCCACAGTTGCAAGCCTCTGGTAGAAAAATAGTTGAAGTTAGATAAAAAGGTCAGGATCATTAAATATTGCAGCCTTGTCTGTACATAGAGTCTCTTGCCACAGGAGCGCACTTTTGACATATCTTGAAACACACTCCAATCACTTTATTTGAAGGAAGGGAAAAAGGACAGAAGCTTGACATAAACGTTTGTTGTATGTTAGTATGTTAATAGATGTTAATAGACACGTAGCTAAAAAAAAAACCTACAAGTATCTACTGTAGCTAATTTGTGTTTGTGTGTGTCTCAGTGCATTAAAAACAAGGACGGTAAAAGTTTATTTCAGTGCTGAAAAAGAACACAAAACTACAAAAACTATATCTTACACTTGCCAAATTGTACATGTTATTTATGTTTTTTTATTATTATTTATTATTTTTTTTATTATTATTATTTTATACATATATAGAGACCAACATACATATAAATACTCCTTGAAATTTTTATTCTGTGCCAAAAGTTAAAGCTGCAACATAATGGCATTTTAAGGTCTCCATGAAATGAGAAAATATCTAACGTGTGCTGCTAGTAATCCTTTTTTTTTATTTTTTTTTTTTTATATAAATTCCTTATAATTTCATATATGCACATTTTCTAACACTTCTAATCCCATGTAGTATCAGTGTGTTAATGCACACTATGTGAATACTTGAGGGTTACTTGAATTTGATGTTTTTTATATAATAGATCATTTTCCATGGCAAAATTAAGTTTCCTTAAGTGTAAAATAAACTGGTCAGCACTGGGTTTTTGATTTGGCATAGTGAATTATAATGTGTAAATACCACTTTTGTTTCTTAGGCCAAATTTTAAAACAATAAAATCTAATGAATGCCATGAAATAATTCCTTTTAAAAATATCTTGTTAGTTGTAGTTATGTACATTTCGATTTTTATCTTGGTTGTGTGAAATCAGGCCACAGCAACCATGTTTCTCATCGTGTTGACACTTGTGGTGATCTCTTTTTTATTTTTCTCTTCATTACTCATGCAGGTTCTGTGAGAATTTCTCTTGATAGTGCGTTTGTCAGTGATTTCAGCCCTGCCTTAGTTCATTTAATCTCAAATGTACTCCAACACATATCATGCTTGTCTTTGAACCAGATGTGGATATGAGTGGGTGTATAATTAAGGACAGATGCCTAGAAAGGTAAAAGGTTTTGTTCCGTATCTGTAAACAAAGCTCCTTTTTTTTTTTTTTTTTTTAAAACATATATATGTATGGTACATAACAGAGAGTGATGTGAGAGATGTATTTAATGTATATTATAAAGCAAACGATATTAAGAAATTATAAAGCCTGTTGTCAAAGAACAGCATGTCTATTTGTGAGCGGCAGATGTTTTACTTCTGTTTTGAAGAGGCTACAGGGTTTTTACATGGATGTGATGTTTGACAAGCAGCTAACATCATTCAGCTTGGATATTCGAATCATTTACCCTTTAAACATCTTTTAACCATCATATTCAGTATGGAACAAAAATCAGCACATGGCGAGAAGAATTACAACTAAATTTCTATACTCCATAAAACATGACCATATGGATTTTGGATAAAAGGATGTGCTTTTATTTTTGGCAACAGCAGGAAAACTATAAAAGCGCCAAAATTTATTCCTAGTATTACTAAACACCAACGTATCGTGAGACAAGCTGGTGGACTGGGTCTGAGGTTACATATCATTATCATCTCCCACTGTGTTGGTGTAAGGGACTTAATGTAGCATTTTTGAAAATTTCACAGGAAGTTGGGCTCATATCTTGGTCTTCTTACATCACAACATGTAACTGTTTTGTGGTTGATGTTTGCCTTCCAGAGAATGTTGACCAATCAGGGTGTATGTGTATGCATGTGTGTGTATGTGGAGAGACCTGTACAAATATCAGTTTAAGTCCAAGCAAGATAAATGTTTGGGTGGATAAATCTTGTCTTCATACATTAATATCCAAATTGGAAGGAGTATATATTGGATCATTTTCATGGACAGAACTTGCTGTTGGTTTATAGGCCAAACATGAACCAGAATGAACACCAAATGACCATGTACTTGTATATCAGTCAAAGTGTCATACACTATTTCCATGGTGCTCAAACGTGTCGTTTCTCAAACTATCCCACTTTAATTGTTTCACCTGCCATCACTGTGATACTGGAAGAATCTCTCCACTGTTTACATATATTTATGTTTGGTTCATTGCCTTTAATTTATTGCAATCATGGATTCAGTGAATCATGGTTGAACTTGTTTGGGGTTTCGAGACCCCTGTTCAGTGCCATAAAACTAATTTCATCAAGAGACTTATAACATATTTACATACCATGTATAACCCTTTTCAGATAATACTAATTCAAAATGCTTGTAAAAAGAGTGCCACTAAAGACTGCTACTGTTGCTGTTAAAGATGAAGTGAAATGGCAAGAACGTAGAGTCTATTGAGTGTCAGTCTGCATCAGTTGTCCACTTTGGTAATTCCCTTTGTTTCCAAAGACATTTTCTTCCTTTCCTCAGTATAAGGAAACATGGAAGCTACCTATTGTTTCTGACCCGTTGTGTTCCGAACCTGCCCTTCGTGTTCTTCTCAATCTTTATACATTTTAAACATTTTTCTTTCATGTGACAAAGTGTGGATGCTGTCAAAGTGGCTTGTAACGACCAGTGTGAGTTCCTTCCCTTGCTAGTCACCTTCATGACTTGCTTTTAGACTTCAACAGTATTAAAGAATAAACTGTCTGGGTTTTGTTTATGCCCTCCAAATCCGGTCTATTTACTCTTGAAGGTCAACAAATGTCTCGTCAAATATTACATAAATGAAATTCATAAAAATTATGATAATAAAAATATTTAATTACTGTGTTCTGTACTTTATGAATGATATGAACAAAAAAAGAATAAAAATTTACACTATTCTCAAAGTTCATATGCTGGATTATGTGGTGTCTTATTTAATTTTGAATTCTATCGCCCCGATATTAAATCTGTGAAGAAGACAATATTCAAGTGTGTGTGGTTTAAATCAATAATAATAATAATAATAATGAAAAACTAAACTAGTATTATTTTTTCAACCTGAGCTGAAAAAGCTTATGTATAACCCGACCTGTTAGTTGCCAAAGGTGTATATATTTTCAATACATTTAAAATGGTTGCCTTTTAGCTTTCCAGACTATATTAAGATGACCCAAATTTTGTCTAAAATCATTGCAGCTGCTCACATTGGTTTCACACTTTTGCAGCCGGTTTTCACAGCTCATCACCTTTTTTGTCTTGTCACATTATCTTCTTTCTCTTTCTGGTTTTCTTTCTCTTTCTCTGTCCATTCTTTCAGACGTATAGACTACCTTTAACACCACTTGTCACCTTTTACTAACCAAAGTAAAGCAGTTAATCCCCGGATGCTTTATGCATCATGCTTTGACTCACAACTTCTAAAACCCACAGCATTCTCACTCCAACACATAAAACAGGTGATATGAAATGCCTTATATAAAATACCACTCAAAATTTCTACCAAGTAATACTGCTGTATAGTGTCATACTTTTCTGTGTTTGTGGAGAGGTCTTGATTAATTCGATTTATTTTTGTCGCCTGTGATAATCCAAAACAGAGTCTGGGCTGAGACATTGACACATCAGTTTAATGCATCGCATTCTAAAACTAAACATAGAATATCAAACATTTTCTTCTTTTTTGTAGGCCATACACCAAACTTATCAGAGAGAGTACATAACACTTTAATTGAAAATCCAACCAACCACTCTCAAACCCTCGTGCCAAACTATAACCGATTGATAAGCACATGTAGCACAGACTGTGGCCTGAAACAAACACATACCACCTTCGAATCAAAATGAGCTTTATGTTGTTATTATTCGGGATCTGTGTATTCATTGTTTGTTTCTTCATTTGCTAACGTTGACGAGTTTATCATACCTTCAAATCTCTGCACAACGTGGCAACACTTTAACTGTGAAATCTACTTCATGGACAGTAATCCTCTAACCCTGTTCAGAAATTTCCACCGAAAGAACACATTAGGTCTAAGCTGACGTTATTTCTAGGCCAGCTTGGTTTTGGGGTTAGTGAGGTTGGAATGTAACACATTCAGATCAAGGGAGAGGATGCTCATATAATTTTAATGATATGTAAAGTAAAATCTGTTGTGATTCCCTACACTCTAAAAAAAGTAAAACAATAATGCTAATAATAATGCTAATAATAATAAATCACAAAATTCTAGTGGTCTTGAGGAAAAACTGAGACTGAACGACGGTCTAGTAAGCTATTATTTGGCTTTTATATTTATACAACTGGTGGCATGCATATGTGTGTGAACTGCAAACTTCTCTATGTTGACAGACAACTTCTTTTTTATTTGAAACACTTTACTGGTACTGTAATGGAAAGTCAGAAGCTTGGAGGCTCCATGTGATCCTGGGTGTGTGCATTTCTGTACAGTTGCAAGGCGTCTTTACCAAAGAAATCAGACCTATTTCTTTATTATAGCTTTCTCTCTCTCTGTGCCACATGTGCAGCTAATGGCTTCCCAGACCCTCGCGCTCATTTCTGACAAGCTAACGACAGGGTCAGCGGAAGTGACGCGGCTGCGGTCGCACAGCGCGAGCGCTTCCTCGCCTGGTTTCAGTTTTGTGCACACGCGCCAGGCGCTCTGATTTATTGTCGATGAGGCGCAGCGAGGAGCCTCCTGCTGCACCATCCTAATCATCATCATCATCATCATCATCATTTAATGACCAATTAATATCAATACTCACCCGGGAACTCACAGTAACATCTCCAAATCTCAACAGGTGAGTGCCAACTAACTCCAGAAGTCACTTCTTAGTATTTTAAATGAGAGTTATAGTCAAATTATTTGATTATTTCGTCATTGTCATAAAAATTAATTACAGTCAGGGTTAAAAGAGATGCACATTACAGCAGTATGTTTTAGCACTGGAGAACAAACATACATTTATTTGCATACTGTGTATTTCTGCAGAGGGGCTTGCACCTGCAAATTAAACCACAAAACAAACCAACAAAAAAACAAAACAAAATAAAACCCATACAACAAAAAAACCTTCACTTATTTAGCTCATTAAAATTATAATTTTTTTAATGTTAGTTAAAATAAAACCTATATTATTTTAGGCTCAATCTATTTCTAACATTGTTTTTCAATTTCTTATTTATAGATGCCTTTACAAAAATGTATTCATAAAGGGAAAAAAAAAACCAAACCCGTATTTGCATTTTAAATGACTCCGTTTTGGTTGAATTTTACGAAAACATGATTCACTTTACAACTGTTCTACAAGTACACTTTGTCTTAGTGGGTATACAAATTAATTTTATACAAAATGGTGCTCAAATATTTTAAATTAGATTTATTTGCAAACCACTTCCAAATCTCCTGCTTGGCTTTTTTTTTTTATGATTTTGCATTTCCCCCTTTTTTATTTTTTCCCCTCTGTATTCAAAGATCTTATCTTCCCTCTTGCTCAGGTGTTTCGTATGCTCATTATTGCACATCGATTGTGTTTTTTTTTTCTCACTTCTCACAGTTTGTCTGGGTATAACAGACAACCAAACGCAGACACATCCGCTGGAGCTCGAGGGGGAACTAAGGTGAGACAGCAGACGAAGACAAACTTTTAGCACACTGACAGCAGGTAACCACATAGTGGACGTTGTTTATTTTAAGCAGAGCTGAACAGATTTTTGGTTATGAGGAGCATTTGAAGTAGATAGAATTTGAATTAAATAAAGTGTAAAAAGAACCTGCTTTGGGCACTGAGGGCTAATACTGATCATTTTATTTAGTATTTTAGTAATTTCATATGATACTAAAAAAGTAAAGGGAAATCTTTTGGCTATTTTTGAAACAAAATTTCAATATTGTGAATACTTATGTCTAGCAAGACCTTATATTTAGGCCCTGCATGGTAATTCGCTGTATTGTAGAGGTTATCTGTTCTATTTTTGATTAAACATTTATTCAGCATTAATGTCTATTCTCAGTGTTCTCTATTTCACTTAACATTTAACAAACATATTTTTATCGTGAAAGTACATTCTTTTTATCATCACTGATATTTTCTGTTTTAAGTTATTTCCTCAATGTTAAATACCAGACAGTTGGGTCAAATGTCTTAAACTTGTCCCGAAAACTAGATCAGATTAATGACATGCTTATTTAAATAAGGCGTCTGATCAGCATTATTTTTTAGAATTATTATGATTATTAATATTCTGCATGCATTTTCATTTTTGTTTGTTTTTTTATTTAATCAGCTAGTTAAATATTAAGTGCAGACTCAGCACGGCATTCTGGAATTCAGTAAACTTGATCTCATGTACGAATTTGAACCAGCAAAGATGATTTGCTATGGATGGTTTGTGAATTTCATACAATTGCAGTTGTTAGTAAAACTACAAATGCTGACATCATGTTTAACCTAAATGTGTGTGACTTTTCATGTGATCTGATTCTGAGTTGTTTGGAAAAGAATTTCCAAACGTTAGACTTTATCGAGTTCTTTATAGAGTATTTACCGGGCATCGTAACAGTTTATAACGACTATTTGTATGTTAGAATTTTTAGGATAAATCTGCTGACTGAGAATTAAACAAAATATTTGGATTTTACAATTTACATTTACACTATTTAGTATACAATCTTATTCAGAATGACAAAAAGGAGTGCTTCATAGTTTCTATAATAATCAAATCTCTATGCCAGTTCAGTAGGTCAGGGACTGAAGATACCATGAAGCTGAATACCTATTAAGGGGAGGTTAGTACAGAATGAATAAAACATAAATGAAGGATAATTTTGCTCAATATGAGGAAACCAATACGAATAATTTCTATTGTAGATATTTCATGCATGCAGCACTTATAACACAGATGAAGAATATATAATATAATACAGTACAGTAATGGCATAGATGCAAGTGCCGTAAAGTGAGTTTAATAGCCCCACCTAGTGGTTAACAATCTTTTCTTGATTGTGGATTCATGTCTTTCCATAGAACTAAGTAATAATAAAGTGGAAGAGGGTCACAAAATGGAAAAACAAAAAACAATCTCTCTCGCTCATATATATATATACACACATATATTTATGCCATCATACTTGTGCGGTTGCATGTAATGTGGAACATCTGCAAGACATGTTGGATCTTGTTAGGATCTTACATTATAGCAGCATTTCTCTTTTAAATGTAATAAAAAATCCAGTTTGTCAAAAGCCCTCCAAAGTCAAAAAATGCATAGATTACAGTTTATATAATTGACCTCTCAATGATAAAATGCAGTGAGACTACAAACCTTTTCCTATGTACATACATTACTAAAGTACATACATGCACAATCAATTCATGCTGAGAGTCTGCCAAACAAATGTATTTAATAATATACAGATGATATACATATATTAGAATCAGTGTTTTAAAATTAAACCTAATTTGCCTTGTAGCTGGAACCAGAACTGCTGTTCTAGAAAATTAACAACTTTCTAATCACTCGGTATTATGTGCATTCTTCTTTTCCTATAAATCTCATTAGTTTGCATTTCCATCTTTCCTGGTGAGTGCCTCTCCTGTATTCCGTACATCATGCCTCGTTCTTTCCTGGTGAAAAAGCGTCGGAAGGGGGGCTCTCCCCTCCCTACAGACTGTATGCCATGTCTGGGTGTAATCAGCTGCACAGGCGCGGGAACTCAAGAAAAGCCAGAGCCCAATGTTGAGGCTTCATCTATACAGCAGATGAAGACGCAGCGAGACTGGACAACAGGTAAGCAAAAGACAGATGCTAACCGGACTTTAGTTGTATTTAATAATTTATTAAAATGAGTTATGATGTCCAAAGTCATTGTACAGATTGAAGAAACAAGTCAAACTAATTTGTACATTTTTCCCCCACATGCATTAACAGTTTGAATTATGTCACATGCATTGCCTTTGCAAAGGGTTTTACAATTAGCATACCTTATCTCTTTGCTTCACAGGTTTAAATGAATTTCCTTTATCGATTCCCTGGCATCAGATTCAAGCCAGCAACACAGAGGACAAACAGGACACGGGAAGCATTTTTAAGTCCAGCAGTAAAGACAGAGATTATTCAGTGATCAGCTCCTCTGTAATACGCTGTCATTTTTGTGGCAAGGTAAATAAAGCTGGACCCATTTAAACAGCAATTTGACAAAATAAAAGAAACTCCAAGACTGTTTAAATATATAATTAAAATGTATTTATTTCCTTTCAATTTATATTGATGCATCTTTTGTTGCTCGTTTTCTCTCCCTCTCTCGCAGAACTTCTCTTTCCTTTCTGAATTGGAGGTTCATTATTTCAAGTGTCGTGAAAGTCACAAGTCGCCCGTAGTCTGTATTAACAGCACCGAAGCCGTGACACCACACAGAACAAAGGTCATTATATATTGCTGAAATCTTGCATTGCTGTAATTTTTCCTTCTGAGAAGTCGTTTCATCAGTCTCGTTCTGAAAACAAAAATTGCACAAGGCCACTCTAAGAAACACAAATGACCATGGCAAAATCAGTTACCTCTAGCCTGCAAATTAGTTTCATATCATACACTGTAAGCATTAGATAAACGAGTTAAAAAAAAAAAAGGAGATTAGACTAAAAAAAAAAAACAAGTCTACATAATGTGTCGTGTCAGTAAAAGTGCTCCGGTGCTGCAGAAAATCTAACTCTGCGATTGTTTCAGGAGCGAACGTTCGAGTGTAAGGTGTGTGGGAAGCTGTTTAAACGCTCCTCCACTCTCTCAACACACTTGCTGATCCACTCAAACACAAGGCCGTACCCCTGCCAGTACTGCGGCAAAAGATTCCACCAGAAATCAGATATGAAGAAACACACCTTTATTCACACAGGTACAGTAAACAATTAATTTACATACTGACACATTTCTAGTGTTCCATACATGTATATAAAACACTCCTTTAATAGGAACACTTACACAGTCAGGAAATTTTATCCGATTAACCAGTCATTTGAACACAGTACAATGTATAAAGTCATGCATGTAAAGAGCTATTGAAATTAAAGCTACAGTCAGAGTTGGGCAAAGATACATAATTTATTTTACACTATTTCTTCGCAAACCTTTTATCAATTGGCCTATTTGATCTGTTCCTTCACCATTACACTAACTCAGTTGATCAAGTAAACAATGTTAGATAGCAACAGTTTTTCTCAAGCTGTCATACAATAAATCTCACATATGCAACCAGTTAACAGATCAAATATTCACATAAATTTCCCCGTGATCTCCCAGATAAAAGTTAGTTTTGAAGTAACCAACAGTTTAATGTTAACCAGTTTGCAAATGACTCATAATTGTATCCTTATTTACTTGGTGTTTGGTAACGAAGGGCAACTTTACATCAGTAACACTGACTCAATATCATATAATAAGTTATTCAGAAGAAAACAACTGACATCTGTATTCATAGCAACTAGTTTCCAACTAATTAATCATTTAATTGTTAATCATAAATATAATTTGTGTCAGGCAGTCATTTATACAATGTTATGCAAAATCATGATTCTACTAAACAGCTACTTTAATTAGGGTACAAACATTCTGCAATCAAATATTTATAAATCACTGGACACGTATTTAAAAGCTTACAGGCTGCACGTTTCTTACCTTTACCACGTTCTTCCATATGGATGAATTTTCTGTTCTGATCTCAGCAAGTCTGGGTAAACTGCTGAGTAGGCAACAATCAGAGGCTGTGTTTTTATGATGTGATCATGTCAATGACTTCAAAGTATTTTAGTTTGAAACTACATAAATACAATACACTATTTGAAATAGACATAAAATCCACACCCCTGACTACATTGGGCACAAGCTCTCAAAAACTGGACATTTGTAGATTTGAAAACCATTACCTGATCTTTTTCCTGTACCATTTTGGTGTAGCATGTGTCTATTGTAGCCCCGTATTCCTGTTCTTGAGTGGCATTAGTGGATCCTGGTGTGGTCTTCTGCAGTTGTAGCTTTACGTTTAAGCAACTTGTGCATTTTCAGATAAATTTCTCCTCACAATGATTGTAAAGATGGGTTATTTGAGTTACTGTAGCCTACAAGACATTTCCACTTTCAAAATCGTTGCTCGTTAAATGCTTTTTGTTTTCTACACAATTTTGCTGTGAGAATGCACAAACCAAAACCCACATTACCACTGTTACAGAAAATTATTTAACTGGTGTTTGATGCAAATCTTAACAACCTCCAATTTTGTATGAGCATAATTTTATGAATTGTGAAAGTGTAAAATGCATTGTATTCAGTGCTTGATTTGTGAATTATTGCATGTATTCTTATCTGTTTTTACGTAGGAGAGAAGCCACATGTATGCCGGGTGTGTGGCAAAGCCTTCAGCCAGAGCTCTAATCTAATCACACACAGCAGAAAGCACTACAGACCCTACAGCTGAGCGCATGTGTGCACACAATTCTCAGTTTCTCCTTGTAAATATCACACTTTGATGAACTTTCATAAACATTTAACAGAAGATAAAATGGGTCACAGATCACAGAAATTTATTGTATGTTTATTTTTTGTTATACACAACCATTCACAAGCATTGTGAGCCATTTTAGAACAGTGACACTTCAGGACACACATCAGGACTTCACTGCTGGGGAATCCACAGCTCCTCAAAATTCAACAATACATAGCTTTAGTTGAAATCTAAGAATTCTGAGAATATTTGGTACATAGTACAAGTTCAAAACAGAACTGGCGTGACCAAAAGAGGAAATGTCAGGTACTCACGATCAATACAGCCCTCTACACATGGCCCTTCAGAGGGCAAACACACCTCAGTGGCACACATAAAATAGATCTGAGGAAGGACAAAAATGCAACATTTGCTTTTTAAATATTTGAATGGCTCATTAAATTAACATACAAATATTCCAACAGTTTTAACATTGTTATTGAATTATAACACACCTTTCATACAGTTAAATTAAAAGGTTGTGTTGTGGGTCTTAAAACAAAGTTTCTTACAGATATAGAAAATAATCCTAGATCGTTATAAACCATGTTTAAATACATGCATTATCAGATAAATAGGTGCTGTACCATTAATAAACTTAGAAACTAGTA